>NW_023504480.1:0-2387 GCF_004664715.2 Peromyscus leucopus | reverse complement strand
ATTCGTTTTAAGCGTAGATTTTATTAGAGTCTCTTGAGCTGTTGATGCATCGCGTGTAGATGTCCGGCGGTGGGCCATCTGCTGCCATGTTCTTGAGAATGAAATCAGGTATCTATAGCTGACTGTGCGGTTTCGATGAAAGTGTAATAGTAGTGCAGTGGTTACACACTATGTGGCATGCACATTCAGTGCCCTGGATGAAGCTCTGGCACCTCAAAAGATCCCACCTGACACTGACCGACATTCGCGCCCCACTTGTCAAGCCCCGCCCACCCATCCTGGCTCCACCCACCCCTGCCATGGTCCTTCCCATTCCTTGCAGTGGCCCCGCCCCTTGCCCCTCCCAGCCCTGGCTCCACACACTCTGATGATGCCCACCCCAGCCCCACCTTGCCCTTGTCCTCAGACTTTCCACACACCTCCCATTCCAGACTCCAACCCCACGCAGCCTCTGGCCCCTGCCCCATTCTTTGACCTCAGCCTGTCCAGACTTCTTGCCCTGTCCACTCAGCAGCGCCCCAACCCCTCTGGCCCCACCCTCCCGGGCTCCCGCTCACCTCCAGCAGGGACAGGCGGCTCTGCAGACTCTCCACCTCCCGGCCCAGGCTCTCCTTCTCCTCCTGCTTCTCCGCCAGCAGCTGCTGCAGCTCCTGCACCTGCAGAGGTCGACATCAGCTCTTAAGGACCTGACGACCCAGGACCCGAGGTCCCTGGACCCTGGGACCCGAGGGCCCTGGACCCTACCAAGCACCGGCCCTCCCCACCTACCTGCCTCTCCAGGCTGTGCACCGAGCTGGCCTCTGCTTCCAGGGGCTGCGGGTAGAAGTGGTTGGGACTGGACGGAGCAGGACAGAGCTGGAGAGCCACGCACCACCTAGTTTCTGGCAGCCATGACTCTGTTCTCCACATACACTGAGCACCTACTGTGTGCCACTCTGAATGAGCGTTCATGCTGTGTGCCAGGCCCCGTTCTGTTCTCTCACCCACTCACTCAAGGTGTGTTAGCCCAGTGCCTGCTCCACAGCAGACCCTGTTCCAGGCCATTCATTCATTCACTCATTCATTCATTCACTCCTCACCATGGGCCAGTCATCCATCCAGTATTCATCCACCCTGAGCTTGGCACCTTCCCCCGAGCCTGCCCTCAGGGGCATGCCTTTGAGTGGGGGAGCTCTATGGTGGAAATGAAGGGAGCTGAAAACGAGGGTACGATTTTCAATAAGGTGGGCTGGGGAGATGTGGTCAGTAACAAGCAGAGACTGTGAGGAAGGGAGCCTTGGGGACAGCCGGACAGACAGCAATTCTCTACTGCAAACACCATGTGCAAAGGCCCTGGGGCAGGACAGGCCTGGCATGTGGAAGGCCGGTGAGGAGGCTGAGTGTCTGGAGCAGAGGGAGAAGGAAGGGGAGGACGGAAGGGGTTGGTGTCCCAAAGAATATCTTCCCCACGCCCAGACCGCAGCCTCCTGACCTCCCTTCTCCTCCGTTCCTTGTGCTGTTCCAGCCCCCGGATCTTCTGTAGCAGCCGGCCTCTCTCTTGGCGCAGACGTACAATCTCCTCATAAGCATCCTGGTCGTCCTGTCTCCTCCCCACCGAGGGAAGCCACTTTAGGTGAGGTCTCCGGGGCTGCACCATCCTGAGCGTGAGGCAGAGCCCCCTCCCACCCCAGGCCAACCCATCTCTTACGGGAACAGGCAAGCTGGCTGGAGGCTGGGGTGCCTTCCGCTTCTTGGGGGCCCCTCGCTTTTCATGGCTGGACACCGAGTTCTGGTGTGGGCACAGAGGGATGTAGGACCCGAGGCCTGCGTCAGGATCCACTCGGGGATTCCACTGTGGCCAGGACCCCCAGCCGACAGCAGCCTCAGCTCCCCTCGACTTCCTGTGATGGACCCCGAGTCCACCCTGTCCATCCTATCTGCCACTATTCGCTGGGGACCCTTTCCCTGGCTCCACTGTCCTCTGTGACATTTTCTATCCCCTGTGAAGCCTCAGACACAGAAGACGCGGGGCGGGGCGTGGAAAGTGGCCAGGCTCGTTCTCCTCTGTCTGGATCGGCTCTTAGCAGCTCCCATGCAGGCCCGGCTGTCCCGGTGTGTAGGATTGCTGGTATTCACGTGACCGCCACTGGGTGGCAGCAGATCCCGGAGGAGCGGTGACAGAGTGGCCGTCTCTTCCTTTGGGGGAGGCCGGGGAGTGGGGGAGTGTGTGCCTGGGGCAGGGGCAGGGACTGTCCCGCCTTCCCTCCGGATTCCTACCTGAGACGAGGCCTCTCCGGAGTCATCCTCTAGGGAGCCTGGCGGAGAGGGAAAACAGAGTCAGGGACCAGTTCTGCGTTCTCAGCTCCCAGCCCGGGGTCCTCAGGGGCTTCCCAAGCACTGGTGCTTTT
>NW_023504479.1:300000-485144 GCF_004664715.2 Peromyscus leucopus | reverse complement strand
TGATAATTAAATACTGCTATTAAGTAAATGAAATTAACAAATATTTGCAATAATGTGGAGAACAAAGAAGCCTGAAACATTATTGGTGGAAATGTGAATTAGTGCAGCCATTATAAAGAGATTCCTCCTCAAAAAACTGAAGACAGAACTGCAATACAATCCAGCAATCCCACTTTTGATTATAAATCCAAAAAACAATTAAAGCAATGATCAGCAAGACACTTGGAAATCCATGTCAATTTTGGCACTGTTTACAATAATTAAGATATGGGGTCAACTTAGATGTCTGTCAATAGCTGAATAGATAAGTAAAATGTAGCACATATATATGGTAGAGTATTATTCAGGCTTAAGAAAAACGTACTCTCATCACATGCTGCAAAACGGGCAAAATTAGAGGATATTATGTTAAGAGAAATAAACCAGAATCAGAAAGGCAAGTGTGACCAATTTGTTCTTAGATCTGCGATCATAACAAAAGTTTGCCTTGAAGTAGTTTAGGGATTATGAGACATTGGGGAAGGTATAAAGATGGACTAGAATGGAGTGATTGGATTTAATCAGACTATGATGAATGCATGTGCAAATCTATAACCCTGTACCCTACTAATATGCATAATTAGTACACATTGGAAAGAATGAAGCAAGGGAGGGAGGGAAAGAAGGAAGAAAACTTGAACTGCCCAGTGTTACTTGACTTGTAAGCAGTACAGTCAGATTTTCACATAAATTTTATAGTTATGAAATATTTGCTTTTCAATACTTGTCTATCTTGCATGCCAGAATGCACAAAAAATGACACCATTGGGATTTAAATCCACACTAGAATATCCCAATTCTCTGTCACTCCACTTTGCCCCCAACAGTTAGCACATGTATAATTCATTTAGGATATATCTCTAATTAATACTATTCTGATTTATGCTTCTATGAAATTATTTTATAACACTAGTACCTGGTATTGTCATACACACAATAAATTTAAATCCAATGTATACTATATAGTTTCTTGACTTCAAACATTTCCACCTTCAGAAAATCCTACATCCAAGTAGCACCACCACACACCTAAGCACAAATAGGGCCTCATTCTGGAAATCCACATGCATGTCAAATGGAGCACCATAGTGTGGTGGTATTGTGTTCTCCAAAATATTGTACATCCTAATAAATTTATCGGGAGGGGGGGGGGTCAGAAACAGAACAGCCACTAGATACAAAGGCTAGAAAATGGTGGCACTGCTGGGCGGTGGGAGTGCATGCCTTTAATCCCAGCACTCAGGAGGCAGAGGCAGGCAGATCTCTGTGAGTTCGAGGCCAGCCTGGTCTACAATGCAAATTCCAGGAAGAAAGGTGCAAAGCTACACAAAGAAACCCTGTCTCAAAAAACAAAAACAAACAAACAAACAAAAAAAAAGTGGTGGCACTCACACCTTTAATCCTAGCACTCCAGAGGTAGAAATCCTCTGGATCTCTATAAGTTCAAGGCCACATTGGAAACAGCCAGGCATGGTGACACATGCCTTTAATCCCAAAATCGAGCCTTTAATCCCAGGGAGTGGTGGTAGAAAGCAGAAAGGTATATAAGGTGTGAGGACCAGAAACTAGAAGCATTTGTCTGGTTAAGCATTTGTCTGGTTAAGCTTTTAGGTTTTGAGCAGCACAGTTCAGCTGAGAGCCATTTGGATATGAGGACACAGAGGCTTCCAGTCTGAGGAAACAAGATCAGCTGAGAAGTTAGCCAAGTGAGGTTAGCTGTGGCTTATTCTATCTCGCTGATCTTCCAGTTTTCACCCCAATACTTGGCTCAGGTTTGGTTTTATTAATATGACTCTTTAGATTCATGCTACACCACAGTCCTCCAAACCTTAGACTCACTTATTTATTATTCCTTTGTTCTTCTATCTCCTTCACTTCCATATGTATTCACCAGTCCTTGCCACTCATGTCTTACCCACTCTTCTATTGCTGGGGAGAGACACCAAGACCAAGGCAACTCTTATCAAAAGAAAGCATTTAATTAATCTAGGCTTATAATTCCAGAAATTGAAGCCAATACCATCATGGTAGGTGTGGTGCTGGAAAAGTATGTGAGAGCTACATCCTGATCCACAGGCAGAGAGAAAGAGAGAAACACTCTGCAAAATGTGGCTGTTGAAAATCTCAAGCTAACCCCCTATGACACAATTCCTCCAACAACATCATACCTTCTAATCCTTTTAGTCCTATTAAAGAGTTCCACTGCCTGGCAACTAAGCAATCAAATATATGAGCCTATGGAGGCCATTCTTATTCAAACCACCAAACATATCTGTTCACCAATCCCTGCCTTTCATTTCTCCAGATGGCAACCCCATTCTGGTTGGCCTCTACTAACATAAGCCCCTGTCTCAACCCTATATTCTTGGAAAAGCTGCCGACTCACTCATTCTCCCTCCAATTGGACCCTGTAGCTGGAGTTTTCCTGCCACAGTCAGGACAAATCTCTGTCACCCTCCAGTCCCACAGCTGCTCAGACCCAACCAAGTAAACACAGAAACTTATATTGTTTATAAACTGTATGGCCGTGGCAGGCTTCTTGCTAACTGTTCTTAGATCTTAAATTAATCCATTTTTATAAATCTATATCTTGCCACATGGCTCGTGGCTTACCAGTGTCTTTACATGTTGTTTGTCGTGGCTGTGGGTGGCAATGTCTTCTTCCACCTTCCTGTTTTCTCAATTCTCCTCTCTGTTAGTCCCGCCTATACTTCCTGTCTGGCCACTGGCCAATCAGTGTTTTTTTTATTGACCAATCAGAGTGACAGATTTGACATACAGACCATCTCACAGCAGGACCCTGTCAGTTCATCTATAACACAGATTCATTTATTTGTCCACATATCCACCTAATGTTCATATTCCTACTATATGCCAGACTCTCTGCAGAATGGCCAAGATAAAAGGCTGAGTATAACAAAGAAGTGGTTCTCCTTATTTCATCTCTCTTCCTACATACATCTCATCTGATAATTATATGTGCTGCATACTAAGCCCACCCAAGGTAAAATGAGAGCAATGGGGAAGGAAACAAAGCAAGTAACTTCCATCTTCCATGTTCCATGACCTAGATGCTGCCAAGATTTTGTCATGCCTGGTACTTTACCTCATAAACTCAACCACATATCATTTTGTATAGACATGCTACAAACAGAGCCCAATACCAGTGACTCCCTCATATCTGGGAGTCAGGGACAGAAAGAAGCCAGATGAGGACCGCCATCAGTAAGAATAAAATAGGACCTTACTTGTCTCTAGTCCTAGATTTGTTAGTGACCCAGGAAGTTAACATTCACTGGGGAAAACTGTGGTTAAATCAATGACATGTACAGTTTGTAGAGTCTGGTCTTTTCACAGTGGCTTTCAGTATCTCTTTTCAGGAAACACATAAATCTAACCTCCCCTCCCCTAAAAGGTCACCTGCATGGATATAGAAGATTCTTTTCAAATTTAACAAGCTTATAGAAGTTAACTAAAGTAACTCTGTATCTGGCCTTGGGAACCAACTTTTATCTCTCCAAGCGAATAATCTTACTGTAAACCAGATACATAGAAACATACATAGCAGGAAATGGCAATTACATAGATAACCAATAAATGTGTCTGAAAATTGGTTATTCCCCAAATATAGATTCAGGTAAGCCCCATTTTGCCAACTAATATTGGTTGATAAGGATTGAAGTCTCAAACAGGCAGCTCCAAATCAAACTGAATGCATTATACCCAGAAGAGAAGATGTAGGGTCACATGTTTTCCAAGTTTCGAAGTCTGCTGGGCTCAGTTCACAATGGCACGTTTGACCTTAGGCTGATATGCATATAAAATCAGGGCAATATTTTACAGTAACCTTCATTGATATTTATCTCTCCCACTCCAAACAGATTTCACTAAGAAAGTTGCATATTCCATGTTTATGATTAAGTCCATAGATTTAAGGAAATATTTTGAAAATAAGTGTCACTACAGAAGGCCTTGCTATTTGTGGATTCACACTGTATTGTGACACCATGCAATTTCTGAAATAGAGTAGGAAATAGATGGAAAGGTGCTGGAAATATAATGAATACTGTGAATACTCTTGGATGTTTCAACCTTGCTTTTAGTATATGGCAATACTGTTTCCAACACTATTCTGGGCTTTAATATTTTGCATCCCTAGTTTTCCTGACAGTTTTGTGCATGACTGTTAAACTGAGTCGAAGACTAGCCTTTCTGATGGATAATGTTGCCAGGGAAACAGTCTATCTAACCGCGCAGCATGCTGTTATACCAGAAGACTGGGCATGCATGCACTGCTTTCACATAAGAAAACACAACTGGAAAACTGCCCTCAAAAATCTTACAGTTGCAAAGTCCTACAGAGAAGATGGTTTCTTTGCAATCCAAATACCTACCCAGCCAGGTATTTTTCTAGAGTTTTACAGAGTAAAATGTATCAATAGAGCAGCTGCAGTGTGGGAAAGAGGGGAAAGGAAACATGAACAGCACGGATAGGGAAATTTTAAGAGATCTCTATTGACTGTGTCCTGGAACCTGCCAAAGCTATATGTTACCTGGTGTTTTAACTTATCTACTCAGTCAAATGGAATTAAAATAAATGTGTCTACATTAAGAGACACAGCCTAGAAAGCGTACAAGTGTGGACTCCGAAGCCAAAACATTAGGTTAACATTTCTACTCTGCCACTCACAAGCTGTTTGGCCTTCTCAAACAATATCCTACCTCTCAGAGCTTCAGCCCCTTCATCTGCTTGATAGGATGAAATACCACAAATGACAGTACCAAAACCATAGTACAGGAAGGATTGCAGAAGGATTACAAACATAGCACTCAGATGATGATTGGATATTTTGGCTAACTTTATTACTGTGATTACTTTATCATCACCTTAGGTGTGCAGGAAGAATGAAATGAAACAACATCACATTAAGTAAGGTTAGTTTATTAGCTATTTGTCATGCAAAGAGGAAGGTATCTACTTTTAAATACATGTGACTGTTTTTAACTTAAATTTGAATCAAGCATATGTTTGCTAATTATCCTCTTTCATGTTTATAGAATGCTAGCTCATATGTCAATATTATTTTAGAAGTACTTCTCCTTCTGTTCACTCTAAACTGGGGGGAGAGGAAATTAAAAGCCTCCGTTAAAATGCCAAAATGCCAAAACAACAGAATGGCACTTGTTTAGAAAGGTTTGAAGGAATTAAAGAGATTCCCAAGCTCATCATAACTGTCCACAGCAGAAAATTCAAACACTTTGGTCAAGCATTCTACCATCTGGCCCACCTGCTGCATAAGCATACTGCCTGCTAGCCCCTGGCCAAAACTAAGTTTCTTGTCAAATTGTAATGATACTATTTACGGTCCCTCAGCTACTTAATTCAAATGTCCAAGGCACTCATATATCTACCTGATATAAATTTCATCAACCTTCAACCTTCCTCTCTGCTAATGCTTGAACCTAGAATGTTCTCCAACTGCCTCTTCATTAAAAGATTTGTTTTATGGTTGGTAATAGTAAAAGGTAGAGTCTAGCAGGAGGTATTTAGATCAGAGCCGTCAGGCCAGTGAAGGCATGTGGGACTATGGTCTCTAGCCAGTCCCCTTTTTTTTCTGTCCCAGTCATGATTAGCTAAGCATTACTGCTGTGATGTTCCACCCCTCCAACCAGAGTCCTGTACACAAACTCCAGAACTATAAACCAAAGTAAATATTCTCTCCAGAAGTTGATTTATCTCAGTGATTTGCTACAGTAAGAGAAAGCTGACTAACACACTATCAAATGCCATTTCTGCCATGACGACTACTCAGAGTCCCCCTTCCCCTTCCCAAAGGAAACAGCATCTTTCCTTCTTCTGAGTTTCCACAATCTTTGATTTACACCTTGCAAGTGCTTCTACACCTGTGAATCTAACAATACTGAGAAGGCTATTGGAAATGGAAGTTTCTATTTGAGCTAGGAAAAGGATTTCTGTAATTCCCTCACTGTTATAATGTACAGAACACAGAAGAGTAAGAAATCAATACTGAGTTTGTAATCTGGACCTAGCGAGTCAAAGCAATCCCCTCTAGTTTAATCAATGGCTAAATCACACTATTCATTTCAGAAACTAAGCATACACAACCTGTCCTCTTAAAATGAGAAAAGAAGTGAAATTCTGGTGGCAGCTTTTAGACTCATAGAATCAAAGACTCCACAAGCTTGGAAAATTATGGAGTGCTTTCAATTATTTACATTAATTGTCATCACTTGCAGATCTGAAATCTTTCTACCTTCAAGCAAGGTAAATCGTTAGCACCTGGATTCTGTCGGGTTTTCATTTATTTCTATTGTCTGCTGGGCTTCGTCACATCTGCCTCATTACCCATTCTGCCTTTCATTTCCTCCATTACTCACCTTAAGTATGAGTTGCTCTGAAGATCTTTAGTAAT
Source organism: Peromyscus leucopus (assembly GCF_004664715.2). Taxonomy (NCBI): domain Eukaryota; kingdom Metazoa; phylum Chordata; class Mammalia; order Rodentia; family Cricetidae; genus Peromyscus; species Peromyscus leucopus. The sequence continues at coordinate 478,671 of NW_023504479.1, read as the reverse complement.
TCACATAAAATACATCCCTGTTACTTTTCTTTTCTTTAAAAGGACCATGATAATTACAAACTGCAACAAACGGAGCTGAAAATAACTCCCCAGGCCGTTGCGCATTTAGGAATTAGATTAAAATGAGCCCAATTTATTTTTAAATGACCTGGTAATTTGTAGGAAAGATTTAAGCTACTTAAATTTTCATCAGTGGAAAAAGTAGGGGGCTCAGAAAAATTAAGTGCTGGTCACTGCAGTGGGAGAACAGACCCTTTTCCAGCAGCTTCAGAAGTGGAGTTGATAGACTCCTGTTTAAAGATTTAGATTCAAAAAGCAACAAGAGAGAAGAAAGACCTGATTTAACATAAATGTAATCTGCTCTAAGGGCCTCATATAAAGGAGGCTCAACATCAGCACATGGTTGTATGTGACAAAAAATTGGTACTCAGAACTAATTTTCTCATTAGAGTTTGAAATCAAACCCCTAGGATTTCTTTTTTTTTTTTTTTTTTTTTTGAGATACAGTTGTAGCATGAAGAATGTGATTTTTAGTCCACTACGGTAAGGCAACATCAAACTTCTGTGCTCATTGCAAAGTGGAGACAAGGTTGGGGCACTGAGGCAGGAGCGTCACTATCACTGCAGAATCACAGTCCCTCCACTACAATGGATGACCGATGTATGAGCATGCTTAGAGCAATGCCCATGAGACATCTTTCATTTAAAAGAAACCACTTCTGTTATTCACCACCTACCAATGTTTAAACAACCAGCCATAGTACTAACGTAGCACACACACAAGCTCAAGTTGAAGTCCAGTACTAAACTTAGTATAACTATTAATGAAAATGACCCTTCCCTTCCCATGGGAGGACGTCATTACTGCTATATCCCTTTCAGGAAACCCCCAGAGATCACCAAGGAGCTAGCTTCCTATGCAAGCACATAAGGGTCCTTTATTCAGTTCAACCTGGTCGACTGCACAGCAGATGGAAGGAAATGTGGTGGTGGCCACGAGCCCAGGTGTAGAGACTTTTTATAGGGAAAAAAAACCACAAGCTGGAATTAAATGCTTGGGATTGGGTAGAAGGATATGGGCAAGGTGATTTTTTGAAACTATTGGTCTAGACTTTGGGTGCGAAACCACATTTGAAACCATTGGTTAGCCTTTTGCAGGAACCACAACTGGCTGGACAGATTATCTGGACTGCTCAGCAGGATTGTCTAGATATCTTCAAGGGCCATAAACCGCAGACAGTATATCTGCAGGAGGATACTGCTCTGTATCCATTCTATTTGTTATGGCACATTCCTGAGGTCCTTCCTGAACTGAGTACAGCAGGTGGTCTGAAATGTGGCTCTTTTCCTAAGATAGAGCCTGTAAAGTCAAGTCTAGGCCTTCACAATTACCATTCTTCTAGTCATAGTATATGAAAACGCACCATCAACTGGCATCACTCTTTATATTCAATATAGTATTATAATATTAAATGATATTACAAGTCTTCTCTTTAATATATACAGATAACTAATCTTCCTTTTCCTTCTCTCCTTCTTCCTTCTCTTATTTTACATCAATTATTTCTCTGAGACTTACATCATTATGACATACTGATCGAGAGATGCACATATCCACATACTTATGTGCATATATATGTTATCTCATAGGCATATTTCCTACAGCCAAAAATTTTTTTAAAAAGCTTTATTATCACCGGTATATCACTCAAGTCTAAATTACCCATTTTTTAAAGAAAATGTTGATATAAATATTTAAATGAAAGGGGAAAGTGCCATAATGGTTTAACCTATGTTAAAACTAAAGGCAGAAAGTGTGCAAACATTACAATACTTCAAACTCTTAATGTGCTAAAATCAAGGTACACTCCAGAAATATGGAGATTGGGGAAAGACACAGCACTACCCACATAGGTTATTTTGCTTCTCTTTTCTATTACAGAAATGTTTCCTTTCCTCCAGTTTCCATTATCCATGAAACACTAACATACTCAGTCCTCAAAGGAATAAAATACTCATTTCCACCTCCAAATTTGGCCAGTATGAGCTCCAAAATAAGACCAGAGAATACGAATGTGTTCACTGATGTGTTGGTTAATCTCAAACTGTTAACTTGATGAGACGCAAAAATACTAATAGTGGCCTCCTATTGAAGGAGAAAGGCTTCCAGGATGCCTTTAAGGATTATCTCAGTTAGGTTAACTAAGATGAAAAAAACCCACTTGCTGTGAATGGCACCATTCCTTGAACTAGGATCCTGGAACACCAGCCTTCATCACTCCAGCTTCCTGACTGCAGATGCCAGGTGGCCACTTGCCTCAAGTCCTACTTTGTGACTTCCTTACCATGATGGGCTATAACTATGAACTATAAACCAACATAAACCTTTCTTCTTCAAGTTGTTTTTATCAGAGTGCTTTTATCATAGCAATAGAAAAGTAACTAAGATATCCAGTTTACTCACTAAATAGGCACCCTGGGAGAATGTATCCATCAAGCATTAGAGGACCTCTCAAGTCTGCCTGATTACATAGTCCTCTCATTTTGGATCCTGAAAATATCTTCCTCATCCTACCCTGTAGGGATTGAGAAAGCTCCTTTCTTTGACCTCATATTCCTTCTGCATCTCTTATGATTCTTTCCACTGTAGTTGGCCTTTTCTATAAATAAACTCTCACCAAATGATTCTCATCTATGTAAGCCATCTGTTTCCTCCTGCAGCCTGACTAATAAAGGTGGAATTCTTGCATCCCCATATTTTTAGTCTGCTCAAGAAAAGGTTCCCATATCCAGCACTGCTATGAAGTTGATGCCAAAACATGAATATAAAGAGGAGAAAGAGGTCACTTTGAGTTGCTGAGATCAAGCTAGAAAAGTAGATCTCAACCTTTCGGTAGTGACTCCTTTTGAGAATCAAATGGCCATTTCATAGAGTCACCTGAGACCATCAGAAAATATAGTATTTACAATACTCTTCATAACAGTAGCAAAATTACAGTTATAAACTAGAAAAAAATAATTTTATGATTGGGGGTCACCACAACATGAGGAACTGTATTAAAGGGCCACAGCATTATAAGTTCCATGGTCATGGTATCTCTTCACAGCAATAAAAACCCTAAGACAGTTGGTATCTGTGCTATGGATCACCAGTTCTTTGTCTCGCCAGAAGAGTGTCAAACAACACCCTACAACCCCAAGCATTGAATTCTAGCTCTTTGGAATACATACATACATACATACATACACACACACACATACACACACACACACACGCACGTGTGTGTGTGTGTGTGTGTGTGTGTGTGTGTGTGTGTACGTGCATGCATGCATGCATTCACACACAAACAGTAAATGTATCTGCACCCAAAGCCCCAGGTTCTGTGACAGAGAATGCTCAACCCAAGACTTTTTAGCTCTGCAGCTACAAATTATATATCTAGAATTCAGCACTGCCTCTTATGACTGAAGTCATGCCTGTCTTAGTAAAAAAAGGAATTCCCTCAGCCAGGATTTAACACGTAGGGGAAAAAGAGCATTTGACAACAGTAGCCTTCACCATCAAAGAATCCAAGAGCCACTGGCTATTTTGTCTCTGCCACACTCCATAACATCTTGGCTTCACTGAAGATGATCTCATCTTCAGAGATGCATACACAGTTGCATGCACTCTTCAGAAACAGAGCCATTACCAGCCACCCACCGGGCACTTTACATCAATGCATAAGAGAAATTCTTTCCCCACTTAAGGTAGACCACAAAGCCTAGAAGAAGCAAATGTTCCACCCCAAACAAGCATCAACTCAACAATATTAAGAATGCTAGTGATAAAAGAAGCATGACACACCCAAGAAACAAATGAAAATAATAATTATTTAGTGCCTGGCTTTAAGGAAATAGCTATCTCTGACTCTACAGAAAGAAATTCTAAGAAGTTATGTTTAAGAGCTCAATGAGATGTGAAAGAACAAAACAGCTCAGAAACTGGAAAGAAAGATTTGATCAAAATTAGAAATGCAACAAAGTGATGAAAATTACATAAAGAGGGTAAACACCACACTCTAGATCTCAGGAATAATGTGAATGAAGTAAAAAGAAAATTCAATACAGAATTCCAATAGGAGAATCAATCAAGCAAAAAAAAAAAAAGAAAGAAAGAACTGGCCAACTTAAAGACAAGGTGTTTGTTTATTTGTTTATTTCCAACTACCCAATCAGATTTAAAAAATAATACAAAAAAAAAAAAAAGGAACGAAGAAAATATGAAGAGCCATGGTCAGCAATCAATAAGTGAACTAATACATACACTATGGAATTTTCAGAAAATGTAATGGAAGAAAGCCTATTCAAAGAAGTGACACTAAAAAAAAAATAAAGAACAAATGTTTGGAAACTTCACAAAATCTGGCAAATGTTATTTAATAAATATATAAGAACAAGGAAAATTCCCGAGCTGTCAATCAGTTTTTACACAAGCAAGATCATACCCAAACATACTATAAATGAAAATATCAAAACTCAAAGGTCAGTCTTGAAAGAAGTAACAGAAAAACAAATTTCCTGCAATAAAAGAAACCTCTATATTGAAGGCCAGGGAGAGAGGCTGGTAATACATTCAAAGCATGGAAAGAAAAACAGCACTTCAAACAAGCATCATTCAACCAGCAAAACAGGCACAGAAGGCAGGAACTGCAGTGGAGGGATGGGGAGTGCTTCTTACTGGCTTGCTCTCATATGTTTCAGCTCATTTTCTTATAACTCCCAGGACTAACTGTCTAGGGGTAGCACCGCCCACAGTGGGCTGGACCTCCCACATTAATCACTAATCAAGAAAATTCCCCCACAGACTTGCCTACAGGCCAATCTGATAAAGGATTTTCTCAATTGAGGTCCCTCTTTCCAGATGACTCAGTTTATGTCAAGTTGACAAAAAATAAATATAATAAATAACCAATATTAACTGGGCTCTCTTTAATGTGTTTATTCAATTAATAGTGAAAGGATAACTATATAATCAAAGAAAAATTCACAAATATCTGGAAATTAAGCAACACATTTCTTAATAATGAATATTATTACAGAACAATTAAAAATCAAGTCAAACATATCCAAATATGGAAATATAATATATAAAAGCTTATGAAATATACCAAAAACCATTCTAGGAGAAAAGTTTATACCAATAAATGTCCACATTAACATAAAAGGACTATATCACATCAATTACTAACTTTAACCTTATGAAGCTAGAAGTGTAAGAACATACAGCAAATATACACTACAAAAAGAAATAAGATCAGAGCAAAACCAATTGAAATTAAATATATAAAAATAAAAGATCATCCAAATTAAAAGTTGGTTTTGAAAATGTAAAATTAACAAACTTTAGCTACACATAGAATAACAGAATCAGAGAGGTCAAAGATAAGCATACTGAAATTCATAGAACATTAAGGAGAGATTTATACACAATAAATAAAAAGAGATCCAGATTCATGGATTCTAAGAATAATTTTGTTAAAATGTTCATGTTGGTAAATGTGATCTACAGAGTAAAGCAATTTCAACATATTTCATTGATAATTTATAAAGAAATAATTCTAGTCTCATATGAACTACAAGACCCAAATTATTCAAAGAAAACTGGGGGGAAGATTCCTGAAAGCATTACACACCCAATGTCACAGTATACTATAAAACTAAACTAATAAAAAACTATGGTACTATAGATCCATGGAATAGATTAGAGTCCAGAAATTAACTCAAACATATACACATATGTTGACAAGACACAAGAATAAACAATAAAAGATAGCATCTTCACTTAATGAGGCTGGAAAAACTGCACGAAAAACATAATAATAAAGGTCCTTACCTACATTATACATATTACCAAGTAAAATAACTTAAAATAACAAGAATTGAAAGCATAAAACACTAGAAGAAAACAGAAGAATCCTTAACATTTTATTTGGCAAAGATTTTACATATATAACTTCAAGATCACAGACAACAAAGCAAAAATGAGCAAGTGAAAATGCACTGAATTAAAGTTTCTGCACAACAGAAAGAAAAATCAGCAAAATGAAAAGGCAATTTATAGAGTAGCAGAAAATATGTTGAAATAGTCCATTTGATAGGGAACTAATATTTTAAATATGTAAGGAACCAGTTTAATTCAACATCAAAAAAGCAAGTATTTAAAAATGGACAAAGGAATGGAAGAGATATTTTATCAAGGAAACAGATAGCCAACAAGTATATGACAGTGTGCTCAAGTCAACATCAGTGATCAGGAATCCTTTGAAAAGTGCAAATTAAACTAACAGCTATATGTAGCTTAGTATCTTTTCATATGGCTTTTCTGAAAAAGATGAATGATAAACAGTGTTTTGATGATGTGGGGAAGGTGGTATGTAAAGAGTCCTTACATACCACACACTGGGGATAATGATAATTGATATAAGCCATTAACAAAAACAGTTTTGGGCATCCTCAAACAAAACAGAACAATCAAATAATCCAATAATGGTATTACCTCTAAGGAATTCAAATCACTGTCTTTAAGGCCATATATAGCTTAATGTTTATTTGAGCATTATTCAACAGTAGCTTAATTGTTCATCAACAGATAAATAGCCACTAAAATTGTGAGATATATATATATATATATATATATATATATATATATATATAACTGATTATCATTTAACCCTAAAACAGTGAAAATTCATTGCCATTTATAACACATGAATCAAACTTGAGAAATTGTTGCACAGAGACATAAGCAGAGACTAAGTCAAATATGTCATGTTCATACTTAAATAAAGAAGCTACAATAACCTCATAGATAGTTGAGTAGTTATCACAAGGCTGGTTTAGTGAAAAATGGAAAGACAGACATTGGTCATAGGATAGAAAACTTCAGTTAACTAAAGGAAAAATTCTAAGAGATCCATAAGGCAGTACACTGACTACAGTTAACAATGCATCATACACTTAATAATCACTGACAGTAGATTTTAAATGTTCTTACCACTCGTGATCCCCTCTCCTACACACATATGAGCTTGTATTAAAGTAATGCATATTATTAACAACACCATTCTTTTTATAAAATGTAGCTTTTATACCAGGTTCTGCATTGCAAGTTCCATATAACTTAACTCATTCTCAAGGCAATTCTGTAATTTGATATTATAATTGTTGCTTATAGATAAGAATTGTCCCAAAATAAATCTGGTTATAACAAGTGAAGGCTACAGACATGACTCAGAAGTTAAGAGTACTTACTACCTTTGCAGAGGACCCAGGTTCTATTCCCAGTACCCTCATGAGTGGATTACAACCACCTGTAACTCCAGTTTTCAGGAGATCCAATGCCCTCTGAATTCCATGGGCACCACACACATGTAGTGCCAATAAACTACATGTAGACACACATAATACACATAATAAGTAAATAAATCTTAAAGTAATATATACACGTGAAAATTTCAAGATAAAAAAAATAATGAAATGATAGGCCCCTTTCTTTCCACAGCCAATGCAATTGGATGAAAAGTGAGACAATGCCCAATGATCCAGCATTCCTGGGGGAGGGTCAAAGTACCAAATATCCAAATTATCTTAGTTAACACAATTTATACATTCTGAAAACAGTCAATGTTTAATTTTTTACTTCTTTCCCTCCCTCAGTAGTTCTTTAAAAAACTAATCTCACGAAGTAATTAAATCCATAACTCAAAAAAGCCTCCTAGTATAATTTATTATGCACTACGATATTAATGTGTCCTTTCCTATCAGAATTTCCCCCTAGGCAAAATGAAGCAAGTACAACATATTTTAAAATCATTTCACAGATCATGTCACTCAGAGATATGATATAATTAGTTCTTATGACAGTACTCATTTAATTAAATTATGGAGGAACAATTAATTAAATGACAAAAGGATGAAAACATCAAAAATTAACATTCCCATTGACATCAATATGTCAAAATGAGAATGTCATTATGGATACAAATATTTAAATTGATAGACCCTCATAAAGAATAAAATTTCACTGTTGTAAGCATTTTGACTATGGCAGAGTTAAGTATTCTTTTTAACATATGAGAATAGAACCATGTATTTCCCATAGCGTATGAAAAAACATTTTGAAAGGCAAATTTAACAAGAAAATATCTGTAATCTAAACTAGATTAATGGTGGCTGGTGTTTTTGTTGTTGTTTGTTGGGTAATTCTCTTTTATAAAACTTTTGTTTTCCAGAAGAAATTACATATGCTTAAAAATGACTAAGGGTTCTTAGCTGTGGTTGTAAAGACAGCCTCTCAGCTTCTCTCACCTATACAAATGAATGCCTTCAAGCTACAATTTTACCAACCATCACCAAATTCTGCTATCTGCCATTACTGAGGAGCCCTAGTGTGCTAAATTCACAGTGGTTTGTAAAGTGACCTAACATGATATTCAAGGAATAAAACAGGTGAGAATAGACAACTTTGGCATCTTCTTTGCTAATAAATCAGAGATCTGATTTACTGGAGGAGGCACCTTAAGGGGACCAATACTGGCATGATAGCTTTGCTTTTGGTGTCTTATTAATCAGAGGAAGTTGTCTAATACCTTGAACATGTTCTTCTTTCATGTCAGTAGCAGTGAGTCCATTGAGAGGAACCCATGTATTTCTCCAGAAAAAAGGGCATTTCAGAAATATAAATGCAAAAGTTAAGACACTGCTAAAAGCAGAGGTCTCAAGTGATAGTAACAATAAAATAATCCTAATAGTAAGTGGAAAGTAGTTACAAATACTCTAGGGGACTTTCTTAAGTATTTGCTTCTGGTGATTTATAGGATTAGGTGCCTGGAGTTAAATATGAACTAAGAAGAAGAAGAAGAAGAGAAGAAGAGAGGAGAGGAGGAGGAGGAGAGGAGGAGGAGGAGAGGAAGAAGAAGAAGAAGAAGAAGAAGAAGAAGAAGAAGAGAAGAAGAAGAAGAAGAAGAAGAAGAAGAAGAAGAGAAGGAGAAGAAACAAACCAGTTATACTCACAGACATAAGCACCATATTACTACTGAAAAGTGATCAAGAGAAAACATTACAAGACAGGCTAAAGCATGTCATCCAGATGCAAACAGCAGAGAAGCAAGACTCTGGTTTTGATATAAAAAAAAAAAGTGGGTACAATCCAAAAGTTTAATCCTAGCAAACATGGGTGATCTGTTGTGGAGCAGAATTCTTCTTTTTTATTTGAAAATAGAGTCTTCTCTCATACAATGCATCTTAACCACAGTTTTCTCTCCCTTCACTCCTCTCAGCTCCTTCCCACCTCCCGTCCCCCAGATCCACTCCCTATTCATTTCCTCTTCAGAAAAGAGTAGGCCTCCAAGAGACAACAGCCAAATAGGAACAAACAACATGCAATAAGACGAGGCAAAAGCCTCATATCAAGGCTGACAAGACCCAACAGGAGGAAAAGAGTCCTGAGAGCAGGCAAAAATAGTACCACTCCCACTGTTAGGATTCCCACAAGAACACTAACCTAACAGCCATAGCATATATGCAGAGAACCTGTGTAGACCCATGCAGGCTCTGTGCTTGCCATTTCAGTCTCTGTGAGCCTATGTGAGTCCTGCTTAGTTGATTCAGTAGGCCATGTTTTCCTAGTGGCCTCCATCCCCTCTGACTTGGATTATCTTTCCTTGCACTCTTCTGTGGGATCCACTGATCTCTGAGGGGAGAGATTTGATGGAGACCTCCACTTTAGACTGTCTCTCTGCATAATGTCTGGTTGTAGATCTTTGCACCTACTCCCACATGCTTCCTGAGAAAGCCTGTGTGATGACTACTGGACAAGGCACCAATCTGTGAGTATAGCAGAACGTCATTCAGAATCATTTCATTATTGAGTTTTTGTTTTTGTTTTTGTTGGTTTTGCCAGTAATGTTCAGTTCTACCTTAGTTCTCTAAAGACAGTTGTTAATAACATCATAAACTATAAATACATGTGTACTGCCAACACACAGTGGCCAGCTTTGTAGATGTTGTGTAGTATAGGAATCAATAAACAAAATATATCAAGAGTAGAATTTAATTAAGCTGTCAAAAATATAAGAGTATAGAATACATTAACAGTTAATAAGATATATATTTGATCAGCATCTATTATTAAATCTTGGAAACAGGAGCTATGCTTACTGTTCAAATGCTAATATGACAACAGTAAAGCTGGATGTATATTACACCAAGGAGGATATCATGTTAAATTTCAAAAGGTAAAAATAGAGCAAGTAAGAATCCTTCTCTAGCTAAAAATTAATACTTTTTTCATTTCAATAATGCTTAGTTTATCCTAGTACATCCAGATTACTAACATTTTGACAGCTAACTGTATAAAACTTACTAATGAGACATGCTCACATTATTTTTCTCATATGGAGTTCTTGACACTAAGCACACACTTTATAACTGCAGGTCACTCTGCCAGATCATGTTTCAGTGTTCATGTCCATGTAAGGTGAGGGCCACAGTGCCAGGGAGTGCAGGCCAGCTCTTCAGAAGCCCCCTTATTCATGATGAAATGGCAGTTTTTATGGCCTCATCTAACTTTATGTACTTATTTATTAGTATATATTAATTGCACAAAGTAACACATTTTGCACTAATGTCTCCTTACACATATAGTATGTGTAGCTAGAGTTTTCCTGCCTTGCCCACAGTCAGGACAAATCTCTGTCACCCGGTCCCCCAGCCACTCAGACCCAAAGTAAACACAGAAACTTATATTGCTTACAAACTGTATGGCGTGGCAGGCTTCTTGCTAACTGTTCTTATATCTTAAATTAATCCATTTCCATAAATCTATACCTTGCCACGTGGCTCATGCCTTACCGGCATTTCACATGCTGTTTGACATGGCGGCAGCTGGCAGTGTCTCCCTTTCCCTTCCTGTTCCCTTAATTCTCCTCTCTCTTAGTCCCACCTGTACTTCCTGCCTGGCCACTGACCAATCAGTATTTTTATTTATTGACCAACCAGAGCAACAGATTTGACATACAGACCATCCCACAGCAAGTGTGCTAATGCACTTTGATTATATTCACTTCTCTACCACCTTTTCTTATCTTCCATACTCCCCTTCCTTTCTGCCTTCCACATCCCTAATAGATCTCCTACTTTCATGCCCCGTTCACTGCCTAAATTCCACATATGAGAAAAAAAAATGTGATGCTTGTAACTATGAGACAGACTGGCTTATTATTATTATTATTATTATTAATTACTATTACTATTATTAAGACTTTCACTTGTTTGTAAAAGCCCAAACCAGACCAAATCCCAGCATGAAGATGGGAGATGAGCACACAATTCAAAGCAAAGTCTTAAAGCTATTGACAATTATTTGCTGCTGGGAGAGGTAGAAACAGCTTTCTCTAAGAGTGCAGCCCCTGGTAATAACCCTCCAATAAAAGAATATATGACTAAGAAGATTTGAGCATCACAAGTTGGTCTTGAAGGATTAAAAAAGTCACAAAAGTGGATGGAGGAGAATATGATTAATATCTCTACTTATATAATTTCTACCATCAATTATACTTAAAAGTATGGAATTTTATTTTTAATTACTAATGTAAATCAGTATCATAATGCCTGATAATAATTATAATAACAAAATTACTAGAGAGAGAGACTCAAGACGACACTTCATAGCTAAACGTTTTACCCAGACTCTTATGTAAGGTATGTGCCAAGTGGTTTTATTTAAATTCAAATATAAATGAAATCACATATGACTACTAGCCCTCATGGATACGTAGTTCAAGACTTAAGCAATTGCCTCATATTTCCTGGAAAATACTAAAATTCTTAGTCAAAAAGCTTCCCAGATGATAACTTTTTATCTGTCTTTTCCTTGGAAAAAACTTGGATTGATTCATATAACAAAAATTTTGCTTTTGTTTTTTCTGGTGTCCTAGTTAGCTTTAACTGTTAACCTATCATAGCCTGGAGTCATCTGAAAGGAATCCCAGTTGAGGGATGGCCTGGATCAGGTTAATTTGGGGGCATGTCTGTAGGGGATTGCCTTGATTGTTAATTGATGTAGGAGGGCCTAGCCCACTCTGGGCAGCACCATTTCCTGGGAACATGGTCTTGGGCTATACAAGAAAACTAGCTAAGCTTGACTCCAGTAGTGAGCTGACATGCCACATTCCTCCATGATTTCTGCTTTCAAGCTCCTGTCTGAGTTCCTGACCTGACTTCGCCAATGATGGGCTGTGACCTGGAAGTATAAGCCAAAGTAAACCCTTTCCTTCCTGTCATGGTTACTGTTCTATTTCTGTGAAGAGACACCATGACCAAAGCAACTTTTTAAAAGAAAGCGTTCAGTTGGGGGCTTATATGCAGTTGTAGATGGATACTCCATGATAATCATGGCAGGAAGCAGACAGGCACAGCACTGGAACAGTTGCTGAGAGATTTATGCCCTGATCTATAGACAGCAGGCACAAAGAGAGACAATGGGCCTGGTTTGAGTTTTGGAAGTCTCAAAGCCCATTCCCACTCTTCCTTCAAGGAGGCCACACATCCCAATCCTAATCCTCAAACAGTTTCAATTTCTAAAGACTGCACGTTCAAATGTAGGAGCCTAAGGGCCATTCTTATTCAAACCACCACCCTTCCCTAAATTGCTTTAGTCAGAATGTTGTATCATAGTAACAGAAGGCAAAATAAAAGCACATGGGTTACTTTTTTAAAAATATATGTAAAACTATTCATGTTTTCTTTTATTCTACTATTCTGTGTGATGTAAAAGCCACTTATCTGACAAATATGGTCACATAAAGACAACTCTTTGATCATATTTATCTCAAAAAGACTTCCTATTTCTTCTTAATGTGCCCAATAAATCATTTTTTATTTTGATATGGAAGTCTCGTACTTTTGTAAATGAATATAAAATTTCATCCCTCTATCATCTGGTGCTCATCTGAGCTTCCTGTGCTGTGTTTAGGTTTTATATGTTTAATTATAGAGAAACATTGACATTTTAGTTTACAGAATATTCAGATTTTTAAAGAGTTGAGTTTGTTTCTTTTTTACTTGATGACACAGGATATGTTTTTATTTTCCATTACTATTTATTCATTCTTTCCTTTTGTCTGTGTTTGCACATGCAATGGCATGCATATGGAGGTCAAGAGTACAACATGTAATATGGTCCTCTCTCCTTATCAGGTGGACTGCAGAGTTTAAACTGAGGTCATTAGGCATGACAGAAAACGCCTAATGCTCTGAGTCATCTTACCAGTACATGTCTTTTATTTCAATTTTCAGTTGTGGTGCCTCCCCCAAATGTTTTTCACTACTTTTTAGGTTGTATAGATGGTCAGTTGCTTCACAGTGGCATGGAGTTGACCAAAATTACAGTCATTTTAAAATGAAACTATCTTACCCATTTTAATTATAATTTCACATGAGAAACAGGCTATTGACCAAATATCTATAAGCCAGGGAACATTTAAGACCCTAAGTCATCATAGAGCCTTCATCCAGTAACTGATGGAAACAGATGCAGAGATCCACAACCATGCACCAGGCTGAGCTCCGGAAGTCCAGTCAAAGAGAGGGAAGAGGGATTACATGAGCAAGGGGTGTGGGGGGGGGGTCAGTCAAAATCTTGGGAAAATCTACAGAGACAACTGTGGTGATATTTTATTTGGCTGAAATGTGGTGATATTTTATTTGTGCTTTAATAAATATAGTTTGCCTGGAAATTAGAGGAAATAGCAAGCCATTTTGTGTAAACAAAGAAGTCAAGCAGCAGTAGCACACGCCCTTAATTCTATCACTTAGCAGGCAGGATCTCTGAATGTTCAAGACCACACTAGAAAACAGAACCAAGCACAGTGACACATGCCTTTAATCGCCGTAACAACCATAGAGTTCTGAGGTCTATAAGGGCATGAAGTGACAGAGCTGTCCAGGAAGAGGAAGTGATGTAGCTAGACAGAGAGCAAACCAGATGCAGAACAGCAAGGCAATAAAGGTGTTGGAACCAAAATATGGATGACTGTGCCTTGACCTTTCTTGCTTGATGATCTGGCATGACTACACCCTTGATAAATGTCACTAACTTACAAAAACACTCGTACATCACTAACTTACAAAAACACGTTTCCAAAAAACCACAAAATGTACTTTTAGAATAACTTCCTGAAACATGTCGGTTGCACAAGCTTTGGACCAAAGAGACCTCACCCCTGATCCTATTCTTGAGAAATTTTCATCACCCCCCTTACCCTATTCACTCTCCTATCCCCCAGTATATATAAGCCTGCCTTCCCTTGCAATAAACGAGACCTTGACGCGACTCAGACTGACTCTGTTTTCTTTATGCGCTTGGTCTCCTTCTCTTCTCGCCCCATTGGTTTTTTAGGAGGTGCCTCCTCGAGTCACACCTAATAACCTGACCTGCTGGATGGGCCATAAAGGCATGAGCAGACAGGAAGTAATTTGCATTTGGAAGCTGCAGAGTTGGTGAGGCAAGGTTGGCTGGTGGCTTTCCCTGTCCCTTCCTCTCTCTCTCTCTCTCTCTCTCTCTCTCTCTAAGGCTTTCACTCCTATATTTGGCTTGTGGGTTTTGTTTTTTTTGGTTTTGTTTTGTTTTGTTTGTTTTGTTTTTTTATTTAAAAAGGCCTTTTAGAAATTTGTCTACAGACAACTGAACCAAGCTCAAAGAAACTCACAAACTTTAGACTGACAGCTGTGAAACCTGCATGGGACTGGACTAGACCCTATGCATACAGGAGACAGTTATGTAGCTGGGTTTGTTAGAGGGCCCCTGGCAGTGTGATCAGGATCTATCCCTGGTGCATGAGCTGCTTTCTGGAGCCATTACCTATGGTTGGACATCTTGCTCATCCTTGATGCAGGGGGAAGGCCTTGGTCCTACCTCAACTGAATGTACCAGGCTTAGCTGTCCACCCATGGAGAATTTATCCTGTTGGAGGAAGGGATAAGGGTGGGGAGGAAAGGGAAGGGGGAGCAGGAGTGAGGGATGAATCTGTGGTTGGTATGTAAAATGAATTTTAAAAAATTAAAATATTCCTTCAGTTTGGGGTGGTGTTTTGTTTCATTTGTTGTTTTCTTGCTCGCTTTTGCTGTCGTTTCTTTCTGGTTTTGAGACAGTTTTGCTGTGTCATCAGACTGTCTATGAAGTTTGCCTGTTTTATTCTTCCACACACTGGGATTACAAATTATCCAGGAAAATTTGTAAGTTATTTGTAGCCATTAAGGTAATCTTCAGAATGTAAGACAGACACACTAAGTTTACACAAACTGTCCTCCTAATGAAGAAGTTTTATTAGTTGTTGATGTTGTTTTGTTGTTGTTCCTTGCCCTGCTTCTGAAGGACTGCTGTTTGAGCTTTGCCTCCTGTGCAAACCTTTCAAGGCGTTATCAGAATCATGGCAGGTGTATTTTCAGCCAAGTCATAAGTGCTAGAATTCATGAAAAACTTACCAAACAGTTGCCTGAATATAACTTTCTCATTAAATGAGGTAGCTGCCACAACAACCTGAGGAAAAATTGATGGCTCTTTTGAAGGCCATGTATGTTTAATCCTAAACTTTAATTTGAAAGCATTCTTATTTGCCTTACATGATCATTCATCTTTGTTATGCAGAAGAAAACTGATTTTGTTATACAACTCTATGAATGAAATGTCACTTATAAGGGAGAAAAACTGGAATTGTTGATTTTTTGTTTATTTTTTTTCAAAACCATTATGTAAAAATATGAGCTATTGGTACCATAAGCCATTGATTGCCATGAGAATTAGCTATGGTTACTTAGCATAAACAGTAGGTTAGCATTGCTTTTCTTTTCTGTGACTCCCTTAATAATATTCCTGATATTAGACTAGTAGTAGCATTCTAAAAATGTAAAGTAGTATAGGCATTCTAGAAGCCATGATTCATAAGCAATGATCTTCATATAAATATGTAAATAGTCGAATATTAAATTAATTTACTTTATCCAAAATGAATTTATCCATGTCCAATATTCTCTAATTTATAAAAGTACTATTTGAATTCAAAAAAAGTTAATGTCATCAAGTCCCTTCATGTAAATACTCAATAAGTTGCCCATCACTCTTCATTGAAAAAGAGATGAAGCTAATTTATAGAATTTAACTTTAAAAGTAACAGAAAAGGGCTTAAGAGGGCTTAGTAATTAAAAGAGTTTGATGTTCTTGCAGGGATCACAGTTCAGTTCCCAGTATCAACATTGGGCTGCTCATAACCATCCATAACTCTGGCTCCAGAGGATCTGAAACCCTCTTCTAACACCTGCAGATACTTACATATAAACATGTGCATACATACATGCAGACACACATACACAGGAAATAAAAATAATAAATCCTTTTAAAACAATAATAGAATAAGGGTTGAGCAGATGAATGGATGGATGAAGTGCTTGTCCTGTAAGCATAATGTCTGATGTTCAGACACCTAGATAGGGAGGTGTGGGGAGCATCCTGTAATCCCAGCACTTGGAGACAGAGACAGGGATCTTCTGAGCAAACTGACTACCTGGACTAGCCAGAATTGATGCGTTCCCAGTTCAGCAAGAGTCTATGCCTCAACAAATAAAATGGAGAGCCATAAAGAAGTAAATCTGACATTAAACTTGGAACTCCACTCATATATAACACACACACACACACACACACACACACACACACACACACACACATTCAAAAACAAATGAATAAATAAAAGGACACAATTAAGGTAGCTCAAAGGAAAATTCAGGCTTGAACACAGCTTTGATTAAGAAATGGAAAGGAAGGAAAAATGAAATGGTTTAGAGGATAAAAGCACTTGTTTCCCAAGCCTGAAAACCTGACTTCCATATCCAGAATACACACAGCAAAACCAGCTCCTGAAAATTTCTTTCTGATCTCCATTTTGTGTGCCATGGCATATGCACACACACATACACATGCACACACACACATACACACACATATTCAGACACATGAAAATAAATAGATAGCTAAATAAATAATAGATAATAACAAACAGATAAATAAATAAATAAGGTAAACAAAATTTAAAGAGAAATAGCAAAGGAAAATAAAACAAGCAAATCAAAAAAATCCCTCCAGTTTAATAAAGAAAAACATAAGCAACAAGAACATTTCAAAAATCTTAAATAAAGAAACAAATGAAAAACAAGGAAAGTAATAAATGCATTACAAAAAATTCAAAAAGGTTATTCTTTGAAAGTAGAGTAAAATAAAATTAAGTACTTTCCAAGCTTCTTGGGAAAATTAGAATTCTATAAAGGAAGTAAAGTGAGTCATCACATGTAGCATATGACCTCATAAACAGAAAAATTTTAAAAATCCTGAAAAGTTGGCTTTACTAAATTCCATCCAACAAAGGAAGAAACAAAGATAAGCAAAACAAAATATCTAGATGTGTTGGTTGCATAGCAACATAACACAAAACTAGAGTGACTTGGGAAGAGAGAACCTCAACTGAGAACTTGCTTCCATCAGATTGACCTATGCCACCTCTGTGGGCATCTTCCTAACAAATGATTGATGTGGGAAAGCACAGCCCATTGTGGGTGGTGCAAACCTGGGCAAGTGATCCTGGACTGTATAAGAAAGCAGAATGAGCAAGTCATAAAGAGCAAGCCAGGAAACAGCATTTCTCCTTGGTCTCTGCTTCAGGTTCCTGCCTTGAGCTCCTGCCTTCAACCCTGCTGATAATGGACTCTTACCAATAAGTCAAATAAAATCTTTTCTCTCTGGTTGCTTTTGATCTTTAGTGTTCATCACAACATCAGAAACCAAACTGTAAAAAAAATAAATAAATAAAAAAGAAACCAAACTGTAACACTAAGAAACTGTTACTATACTAAAAAAAAAGTTTTTAAATCTAAATGGATCATGTAACCTCCTCAAGTAACTTCAGTTTAAAGAAATAGCTAAAGATGTAAGTTACTACCCCAGCTTCTGCCCCACCCTCCAAAAATATGAATGTGTGAGAGCACTGAAAGGAACTCCACAAACTGAGTAATTCTAAAAGCATTCAAACTCTCCAAGAAGATGTAGGAAGACTTCTGAATTATTTGTATGAAGCAAATATTGTTATGAAGTAAATGTGCATGCTGCAAAATAAACTCATGTGACCAATAAAAAGGCCTTCATACACTATTTGGAAAGAAAACCCAGCGGCATAGTAAAAGAATACTTCATAAATATCAACACATCAAGGCTAGGGATGTAGCTGTGTTGGAAGAGTTCTTGCCTAGTATGCATGAAATGCTGGGTTGAATCCACAGCACTGCATGAACTGGATATGGTTGTACACAGTTCTTCTCCAAGCACTCAGGAGGTGTAGGCAGGAAGATTACAAGTTCAAAGTCAACCTCTACTACACAGAGTAGCCAGCCTGTGCTACCTGGGACCCTGCCTCAAAAATAAGTTAAATATTCCTGGAAAACAAATCTAATAATCTAGGGAAATCTTCATACACACTTGATGTCATTTTGTGGGTTTTAGTCCTGAGCCATTATCATACTTTAAAAAAATCACAGGATAGAAATCACAAAGTAATTTTAAAATAACACAAGGGTTCCCATATTTTACCACCCTGATTTAACACTGTATAATTTAATTAGACAAGGAAAACGAATTATAATAATGGAAACTGTCACTATTTTTATTAAATATGACTTTTATTTGTTATCTTGAATCTTAAAGTCCAAACTACCACAAACAAAAAGTAAATTCAGCAGGCTAATGATATAAATTTTAGAAACCAATTACTTTCAGATATAAAAACAGCCATTTTTAGAAAATTTAATACTATAAAACATTTTTAAAAAGCAATCAAAAGGCAAAATGCCTAGAAATTAACCCAATAAGAAGTACATCAGGTTTAAACAAAGAAAGCTTAGAGCATGTTAAAGGGTTGTTGATACATTTTTCCAACATTGGCAGAAGTTTGTGATACCAAACGTTGGAGGACAAGCCAACAATATCAGTTCTTATTTCAAGGCGACATGGAAATCTACACCACAAACATATCTGCACATGAATGAAAATACCCAAGTTGCCCATCCAACATACCAGGGTTGCAATGACTGAGAGCTAAGAACATCTGTCCAAAACCAGAATGATTAATTCCAGGTAATTCATGCAAAATGTATTCTACATCCATACAGACATGATGAAGCTTTCCATACATTAATTTAAAACAATCTCCCATAATATAATGTGGATTAAAGTATTGAAATAGAGTGCTTTACTACTATTTGTTAAAAAAAAGTGACAAGAAAATGTCTTAGGCCAGGGCCCTGTGAATGTCACATTTAAGTGCTCTACAATTGAGCAGGACAAGAAAAGTACAATGAAAACATAAGAACACTTGAGAGTTGAATGTTGGTGTTGGGCACACAAGTACACACAAAAAAAAATACAAAAGATGAGGTGAAATGAGAGTTCATGCATTGTAACATAATACCCCAAGCTAAGTATTTTTTATGAAAATGTTCTTTTTATTATTATGCATACACATGTGTTTATCTATGCATGGGTATATGTACACGGGCACAGATGACTGTAGAAGCCAGAAGAGGCTGTGATTTCCCTAAAGCTGAAGTTACAGGCAATTGTAAGCTGCAAGACACAGGTTCTGGTAACTAAACTTGGATCCTCTGCAAGAGCAGTAAGTGCTCTTAGCCATTTAGTTACCTCTCCAGCCCTTGTGAAGATGTTCTTAGAGGCATTATAAATTGCTAAGGTTTACATGCCCCCTTTAAAATGCATACAGAAACTTAACTGCCTGTGTGATGGGATCTTTGAGGAGGTGATAAATGGATTAATATTGTTCTGAGGGCTGAGTTGCTCACCCTGGAATGGCTCTCTCTTGCTATCTCTGCTGCTCCTTCTCCCTCCTTCTTCTGTCTGTCTTCATGTGATGTCTTCCACCACAGGATGAAGTAGCAAACAGAAAGTATTACTTGGGTGGTTTGGTATGCTCCACACCAGAAATTCATTCTTGTGCTATCGAGAAGATGAAATCTGGGAATCAGGCCTAAGGGACAGTAATCAGGTCCTGGAACAGAAGTCTTAAGGTATCAGCACTGCTCTCATGATGTAAGTTAGTTCTCTTAAGTGGAGGTTGTTATAAAGTAAGGCTACTCTGGATATTTGGCCACTATGCACACACTGGTTCCCTTTCCACTTCTCTGCCATGTGATAACACAGACAGAGAACCCCAGAAGGTACCAATGACATATTTTTGGACCCCTCACCAAAATTGTGAGCCAAATGAACCCCTTTGCCTTAAAAAACATTCCACTTCAAATAATTTCTTATAACAGGAGAAAATGGATTACAGCAAAGCCCTCACACCACATATCTTTTCAGTCTCCAAGTTTCTAGCCTGCAGAACTACAAGGAATCAATTATTTTGCCTTAAAACAAGTATTGAGTGTAGGGTCTGGAAAGGTGGCTTAGCAGTTAGGAATGTACACTGTTCTTGGGAGGAACTAAGTTTACCTCCCAGCATGTACACCAATCATCCCACAAGAGCCTGAAACTCCACCTCTAGGGAATGTGACACCCTGCTCTGGTCTCTGTGGACATCCACACATGGATGCACATATCCGCACATAGGCACACCCATATACATACATTAAAAATAATTTTTAAAGAGCTTTATAAAAATTACTGACTCTTATATGCTAGTTCTTCACAATAAATTCTGGTGATTTAAAATGTTACTCAGTCTAAAGTTTTCTGGTTTTTTCCTTTGTTAAAAACGTATTTTTTTCATACAATATATTCTATGATTTCGTCTCACCCTACTCCTTCTGCTTCTTTCACTCCTCAGAAAATGATCTATAGTATATGTTGCATCTCTTCTCATGGTCAGAACAAGCTAGGCTATGTTGAGTTTGCTAACACAGTCTCTGAGACTTCTTGTAACTAAGTCTGATTCTTCCTTCATGGTCTATCTTCACCAAGGGCTGCAAGTTCCTCATAATTCCCTCTGTAAAAGGAAAAGCCCTACAGGGTTTCACATGGACCATTCAGTCTCCCAAATGACACATGCCACCTCTCAGAATTCATAACTAGAATAAGCCATGTGTCTCCCACACAAAACACAAAGAGGGTTGTTATGATTCAGCTCTCTGAATCATATTTGACACCGCAGTAATAATTTTCATAGTCATTTTAAGCAAACAGCTTCACAGTGTTCTCTTAAAATGCCAAAAGGATCATTAAAAAGTCTGTACATTTTGACCCTGTAATTACACTTCTGGAAACATAAGTAATGTATAAAGAAATAGCCTGAGGTGACTGCAAGTAAATGGACCGAAATATTTCTCTCCAGATACATTAATAAAGCAAATATTACTAATTACATTGTTTCCTGTCACTTTTTCAGGACAGCTCCTGACAGTGCTATCCACCCCTTACAAAAAAAAAAGAAGGAAAGAAAAAAGAAAAGGGGTACATGTATACAAATATTCAGGAGATAAGCCCAAATATGAGACAGCACTCACTTTAAATGACTGAGATACTGACCTACAGTCTTGGACATTCCAATGGTAAAATGCAATTTTTGAAAGCCCTCTAAAATGAAGCCAAATGAGATGGTTATATTAATGGTTTCATCTCGGGCCCTGGGGGGAATGCTTTGCCATAATTTTAACACAGGTTCATTTCAATTTCAGGAGCAACAATTGTCCTCATTTTGTCCAGGTTTCAGTAACAATGGAAATCAGATCATTATAGCAGATGAAAAGATATTTAAGACAAAAAGCCTAATCTCACTATAATTATAGAAATATATATGCATATATATGTACTCTTTTAACAGAAAGGTCATTTAGCTAATTCAAGGCTAATTAGTACCTATCGTGAGTTTTAAAGGCAATATAATGATTTCTTAATAGCTTGCATTCTGAAATGCCTGGGTTTGAATCCTAGTTTTGTTCTTTAGCACCAGTGATGGTTTGAACAGACTTTTAAGTCTGTCTAGATCTCTGTGTCCTTACCTATTAAATGGGTGTGGCACTTACACATGACATATTTAAAAGATCAAGTGAAAAATATTTATACCATTTATTAATGAGACTTTAGTAAGTACCAGAATTCTCCAGAGAATCAGAACCATCAAGGTAGCTTTAGGTATTTATGAGGAGAAAAATTTGTGTGCATGTTTGTTTGTGTGCATGGACCTCACACTCATTTTTTATCATCATTTTTCCATTATTATTCTTTCTATTTAGGATATGCGTGCATATATATATGTGCACATACACATACATTCAAGAGAAGAAAGGAAGATCAAAAGAGAGGAGGAGTAGAATGGGAGGTGTGAAGAGGGCAAGAAGAGAGGAAGAGAGAGAGAGCTTGACTAAGAAACTGGCTGATGTATTGTGGAATATGGCAAGTCCAAAGACTTCATTGCCAGCTACCAGGGTAGAGGCCAGATAACAGCTAAGGAGCTGATATTGCCAGCTAAATCTCAAGGCAGTCTGCTGGAATAATATCCTCTTCATTGATGATTTCAGCCTTTTCCCCAAGGTTTTCAATGGACCACAAAGATCTCACCTATATTATGGAAGGAAATCTACCTTAGTGATTTCAAATTTATAAATTTAAATGATACTTCATGTCAAAAATCCCTTCATGTTTGGCAGTACATCTAGGGAACAGAACCTAACCACACAGTCACATAAGATAAGACATCAGAAGTTGGGCAGTGGCACACACCTTTAAATCCCAGCACTTGGGAGGCAGAGGCAGGTAGATGTCTGTGATTTCGAGGCCAGCTTGGGCTACAGAGTGAGTTCCAGGAAAGGTGCAAAAGATATACAGAGAAACCCTGACAAGACATCAGACATCAGGTGACACTTTACCCTTTACTGTGCTCCTTCACAGGGCATATCTTAGGTTCCTTCTCACAGTAATGAAAAAATAACACAAAAAGACAGAAAAAATAAAAAAGGAGAAGTGAAAAAAAGGTACATATGAAGTGTGAGGGGGGGATTTGATGAAACTGTGCTTGGAAAAGAAAAACTTTTAAGAGTATACCCACTCCAAAAAAATCAAGGAATCATTCCCTGACAATACAAGAATAGACTGGTGCCAAAAATGATGATGCTGATAATGAAGTTATGAAGAAAAGACAGACAGAGGGAGGATGAAATAAAGGGAGAAGGAAGGGGAAACAAAGAAAGAAGAAGGGGAAGGAAGAAGGAAGAAGGAAGAAGGAAGGGAGGAGGAGGAAAGGAAGGAAGGAGAAGGAGGAAGGGAGGAAGGAAGGGGAGGAGGAGAAAGCAGAAAGGAGGAAAGGAGGAAGGAGGAGGGAGGGAGGAGGGAGGAGGAACAGTGTTTGTTCCTACCTCCTTGATACACTCCCTTGTAGGAGGCATGGAGATCCTTGTGCTCACAAATAAGCACTAGGGGAACCAGAAATGTTAAACACACAGGGTTGTCTCCTCAAAGAGAGAATATGTAACCTGCTATCTGCCCAGAAGACTGGGAATAGATGTGGTTAATATTCTGGTGTCCTTTGTGCTATCTGTGTGACAGAGACCACACTAGATCTTCCCCAGACTCTTATCATGAGCTTGTTTTTCTGTGTCAATCTACAGACCCCATCTTTATGGAAGATGTCTCCTGTACTTTACAAAGAGTTTGAATGCAATTATATCCTAAGTTTTGCTGTATATACAGGATTGAGTTAATTATTTCCAGGAAATTTTTTAACCAAATGGTGCTGTGCTTAAATATGCCTAAAATAAATGACTCAGCATCAGACTCTTGAAGTTTTAACCAACACCAGCTACTGAGCCATATTGAACTGAACTGCTTTCTTGTCTCTCACAAATCATCAAGCTACTGACCTGTGTTTTGAAGAGACCCCTGGCACACCTTGACCACAACAATGTGGGAAGAAAGGTTTTATTTACTATTTCCCAGGTCGTAATTTATCACTGAGGGAAGTTGGGTCAGGAACTTGAGGCAAGAACCTGGGGGGAGGAACTAATGCAGAGGCCATAGAGGAATACTGCTACTGGCCTGTACCTCATGGCTTGTTCAATCTGCTTTCTTATACATCTCAAGACCTCCTGTCTAGGGATGGCGCCACCCTCAGCAGGCTGGGTCCTCTTGCATCAGTCATTAATTTAAAACCTTTCCTACAGACTTCCAATGGTAACTTCCAACTTGACACAAGCTAGAGTCATTTGAGAAGAGGTAGCCTAAATTGAGAAAATTCTTCCATCCAATTTAGGCTACCTCTTCTCAAAAGACTATAGCTTGTGTCAAGTTGACAAAAACTAATCAGAACCAAGAGAGAACATGCATATACATATATGACAGATACCATAATACATTCTTTCATGTAGTGAATGCTTTACATCCATGTTCCCATTTACTTTACACAATTGCAGGATTATTTTTTTCTCATCACCAGTGATGAAACTGAGGCTAAAAGAAGTCACATGAAGAACCCAAATTTTCATAGCGTATGGTCTACTATTCCTTGCTTATCACTGAACCAAGGACTGGATGAAATACACCAATGTTCTCTGAATCCATTATAACAGCACAAGTAACTTGCTTGCTTCTGTAGACACAGCTCATGTGGCTTTGTCTTATCTAATCAGCAGACTCTAAACTCTATTTTTTAAAGATTTATTTACTTTATTATCTTATGTATATGAATGTTCTCTCTGCATGTATGCCTAGGCATGGCTGGTGCCTGAGAAGGTAGAAGAGGATATCAGATCCCCTGCGACTGGAGATACAGATAATTGTGGGGCACCATGAGGGTGCTGAAAATCAAACCTTGGTCCTCTGCAAGCGCAACAGCCTCTGAGCCGACGCTCCGGTTCTCAGACCCTAAACTTGTAAGGTTAGTCATGTGCCTTTTATTTTGTCTTTACCTTTTAACAGTTTTTGTTGATTTAATGCATTCAGCTATTTTTTTGCACAGATTCTTATTATGCTTCCAATAGCCTGACCCCTGTAATAGGTAGTGTTTTAAAATGAGAGACTGTCTCAGACAGATAAACAAAGAAATAAACAAAAACTAAGAGTACCAGATTGAAAAACTCTTTGTAATCATTTTGGGCTGAATTATGGACTCAAGCACATTCTGCTAAAAATTGTTGACTTCTCCCTTGGACCCACAAGGTAAGTCCAGGGAGGATGAGGTCTGGCACATCTGTCTCCATTTATGCCCACCTCTTACTTTCCATGAGATTCTTGTCTGACTCCAAATAGCCATGCTAATGTCATTCTAAAAACCAATGATTACCTAACACACTGATCCACTTTGAAGACTAAAAGGTGTAAGTTGTCTTAAACCTACAATTACCTTGGATTCCAGGAGCAACAAGGCCTAGAAAGCAGGAAAGACTATACCTAAGATGAGAACTACTAGGATGGAAAAGCTCACTGTGGAGTAGATCATCTCATAGGAACCATGCTGTCCTCCTCAGAGCAATGACAGCAATAGATTAATAGCCTCTTACTAAAACTACTTTGCAGGATCAGAGCCAAAAACAATGATGGCAGAAACACTTGCAGTTATGTATACCTGTCCTTTGACCTCATTGTCCTAATGCTCCTCTTTAGACCTAAAGCTCAAATCAGTACCATGAAGACAAACTTGGAGAGTCACTATACCCTTTATCTGTTCCTCTTCCCAGTGTGCATAATTAACTCCCTGTCTCTGTGTTTCGCTAACCCTGGTCTCTTTAGCTGGCACACTGGGCTGAATGGCTGCACCTGGCCTGTCAGGGCTGTTAAAGCTGGAGCTTTTTTTTTTTTTTAATGTTCCATCTGTCATTTGGGTGTATATTTGAAATTTTCTATAGTGAAAAGAGCTAGAGGGTCCTGGCGAGATAGCACAGTCAGTGAAAAGCTTGCAATGAGAGCATGAACACCTGATCTTGACCCCCAGAATGCATACTTAAAAATTTAAAAAGCCCAATGTAGTAGTGTGTGCTTGCAATCCTGGCTGAGAGCAGAGATAGGTGGATCCCTGAGCTTTTCTGACCAGAGACCCTAACCAAGCCAGAGAGCTCCAAATCAGTCAGAGACCCTGTCTCAAAAAAAAAAAAAAAAAAAAAAAAAAAAAAAAAAGACAGCCCCTGAGAAATAACACTGGAGGCTGACTGCTAGGCTCCATACATGGATGCATGCGCGCGCGCGCACACACACACACACACACACACACACACACACACACACACACACACACAAAATGAAAAAAAAAAAAAGACGACTCTACCAAAAGCATTCTCAACAAAGTTAGTAGGAGCTGCCCGTTGCTAAGCATGATGGAGACTATCCTATTCTCAACGTCCTTAGCAACTGTCTCTTTAAACAACTGAAAATACTTGACAGGTAAGAACTAGTTAGAGAAGCTTAGGAAACCCACACACCTGCCTGGTTTCCTACCACTTCCCAGGCACTTTCTCTTCCCAGGTCCATTTGCCTTTCTCCTGCCTAAATGTCAGTGTCACACTGCCCCTTGTCGCTACACCCTCCTTCCAGCTGACTCGCTCCTTTACCCTGTTCTCACCCCTCTGCCCATACCCTTTCAATAATTTCATAGGCTGAAACCATCCTGAAGAACGCCACCAGACCTTTTAGATGCCCAGGGAACTGAAAGAGGTCGAAATGCCTGTGGGGAACAGGCTCTTGGATTCTCCAGCTGCACCTAAAGCCAAATTAGCTGACATAGTCTTTTCATCTCCTTCCTCATCCAGCTTCCTGCTTGTAACTGTTTCCCTTATGTTGTCCCTATGCCAACAGTAAGCAATAACAGAAATCCAAAGTCGTCTATCAAATTGAATAGAAATGGCTTCCCAACACTTGCCTTCATTTAGACAGGCACGGTCCTCTGTTAACAAACAATGGTGGGCTCGGAGATGTCTCAGAGGTAAAAAGTGCTTGCTATTCTACCAGAGGTTCCTGAATTCAATTCCCAGCCCCTCACAAGGGCCTCTGACTCCAGCTCCAATGGCCTACACAGGCACTTGTACTCATTCGGCACTCATCCACATAGACACAGGTGCACATAAACAAAAGCAATAAAAATAAATCTTTTATAAATAAACAGCAGAAAGATGAATGAATGGAACTCAAGACATTTTCTCAAATGAGCATTATTCAGAACAAATTAAAACATACATTTTAAAATGACTTTAATATCCCAAAGTGACTTAAAATAGTTTTTCTGTAAAATATGAGTAAATGACACGAATCAAGCTTATAACTATGAGAATTTTCCTGGTGGCACAGTATAAAAATTATCTTTAGACAATAATAAATGTCTTCCAGAAACTCTTACCCAGAAACTTTAGTTTTAATTTGGGGCTCAAGGTTAAAAATAAAAAGAAATCAGTTACCTTCACTACCAAGTTAAGTGAAATCAGTCGTCTCAAATATAAATCACAGCGGTTGCATTTGAACCTGAGAAGTAGAATCAATTATCAAAAACAACACCAAAAGTATCCTTTTCAAATGCATTTTAGTACATTTCTAGTTAAATTTACAAAGGAGAGAACTATATGGAATCACCTATAAAGGCTAACATAAAGATAACAAATTGTGCTGTATGGATGGGGTTGACATATCCAATGCATCTTTAAAGACTAAAATTCCTGATATAGTCATAAAATGTTGAATTTAAAAGATGTTACCACCAGACAGATCTCTTCCAAAAACCGTCAAATAGAAGCTACTCAAAGAGGCCTACACAGGTATTCTCAAAACAGAAGGGTATGATCTCCCCAAATTCCTCTAAATGGTGAAATACATTATCTTTAAATGATATAACCAGATAATATACTAGAAGCAATATTATAACTCTATACTGTTCCAGTCAAGTCTGCCTGTACTCAACATCACATTCAAGACTCAAGGTGCCATAATGCATTGTCAGAAGAAGTAATGTAATTAAAGAGGCCAGAAAATAGGTTCCATCAACTTTGTCTTCTGCTCTTTTTCACTTTGACAATATCTCTTGAGGACAAAAGGTTTCCATAACAACATCCTTGACTCCTTCACCTTCAGCTTGTTGGAAGTCCTTTCTTTTCACAAAAAATTTACAAAGCTAGTCTATTCCTTCAAGTTCTGCTTGTGAAAAATATAAAATATCACCTACAGGATGCTAAACATGGATGCTGGTACAGATAGCATCATAGATGAAAACAAACTCTTGTAAAAATAAATAAATAAAAAACCTAAGAGAGTGTCTAGCCCAATACTTACATTCATACATAAGAAATTTAGGGTGCTGTATCTACAGATAAAACTTCATTAATCTTGTGTCATTTGGAATCTAAAACAATTTCTTGTCTAGAACATTTTGCATCTGATAACTCATTTGAAGGCATGATTTAAGAGGGAGAAAGAAGGCTCTTGATTGGAATTAAGACAGAGACAAGATGCACATGTCTTCAACATCACTCCTTTCTCTCCCACCATCATCTGCATCTGTAAACTGTTCTGAGTCATTCTCCCAACTATATCCTATGGGCCAGATTTTCCAAACCAACAGTTTCTCACAATTTCGCTGCCCTTAGTTTTCTTTGGTAAACTGAAAAAAAATAAGTAAATAGGGCAAATTTTTCATCAACTCCTGATTTGTTTCAAGTAATTAGATCCAGCCAACTGAATCAATATTTTTTAATTATAAAATTCATGTCAGACCTGGAGAGATGTCTCACTGGTTAAGAGCACTTGCTGCTTTTGCAAATGATCTGGGCTTAGTTCTCAGTACCTGCATGGTAGGCAACAAACACCTGTAACTCCACTTCTAAAAAATTCAGTGCCTCCTTTTTACCTCCATGGGCACAAAGCAGGCATGTGGTACACAGACAATGATATGGTCAAAACACCTATACATGTACAGCAAAAAATAAGAAATATATTTTTAAATCCATGCAGATTGTGAGAAATGTAAGTGAATGCACTCTTTTCTACCAGAGGGGTTAAATGAGATGAAGAACGTTCCATCTTTAAGATCCCATCTGCCAAACGTCCCTCCAGTCAGCATTGTTTAATATCAAAGCATCTGCTCACGTTTCATCCCTATCTCAAAAATATGGCTTTGCCTATCACCTGCACTGTAATGAGTTAGCCAACAGTGTAAGATGTGAGGCCTGCTCTGACCACTCAGAACGAAGCATAGGAACCATTTGCATTAGGAGTGAAAACCCAGCAGGACCCCACTGAGTCTGCTTGCTTGCTGGATTTTGAACAACTCTGTACCCTTTTGCAGAAGCAAAACTTTGGCTTTGCCACAACGCTTTGCATTGTATGGCTATTTTCTTGGGACTATCTAACAGCACTACATTGATCTCTTCTTTAATGCTATCATAGAATACCTAAGGCTAGGGCCTAATTAAGATCAACAGTTAAATGTTCATTTAACTTATAGTTTTAGAGGCTAAATTCTGTCTTTTTGGTTTCCAGGGCCAGGCCCTTTGATCGCATTATGACATGGTAGAGAAATGGAAAGGGAACTAGTCTTGTGCAGAAGGAGCCAAGTGTGTCGGGTAGTGTTGTTTTATAATACTCTGCTTGAGGGCATCTAACTCTGTAAGACAATGGTCATCCCTCCCTAGGACTGGTCCTTGTGATTTAATTAGCTTACCTATATCCCCACCATTTAAAGGTCTTACCACCTTAACACGGACACCTTGAGGAACAGCATATGATCCTTTTAGGGAGTGTACACTCCATATCCAAATGCCAGCACAGACCAGTGTCAGACCCAAGGAATATTCCTATCATCTGTCCTACAGAGTCATCAGAGAGACAGTCACTCACTCTCACTTCCAGTGAAAGGATTCCTAAAATATTAGAATATTAAATTCAAACCTTACTGCACCTAGTGGAAACCATGAACTGTAGATGTGGAGCTCCCATAGAACTAGACTAGGCTTTCTGGATACAGGAGACAGTTGTTTAGCTTGAACTGTTTAGGGGGCCCCCAGGCAGGGGAATTGGGATCCATCCCTGATGCATGGGTGAGCTTTTTGGAGCTCACACATGGAGCTTGCACAACCTTGGTGCAGGGGGAAGGTGCTTGGACCTGCTTCAGCTGAGTGTGCCAGGCTCTGCTGACTCCCCATGGGAGACCTTGACTTGGGAAATGGTGGGTTGGGGGAAAGGCTGGTGATGGGAAGAGGGAAGAGGAGGGGATCTGTGGATGGTATGTAAAGTGAATAGAAAATTTCTTAATAATAAAAAATAAATAAATAAAAACCTTACTGCACCTTCTGTGATCTTTGAGCTCAAGCTTTGTATATAACTGTCCCTGAACTACATGAGCCATGCAGACACCATGGCTCCCTTGAGCAGCTTCATCCTGAACCACCACCTACTTCATGTTTCTGAATCTCTGCCCCACTTTTGTTCATTCTTGAAGACATGCATATATAGTCAAACCTATTCCCTTTCCATCTTTAGCTGGTTAATTTTTATGCATTTCTTTAATATAAATCTGCACAAGTGTCAAATACATCTGGACACATTTACCTAACAGGGTGTATTCACATTCTTTTCTTCCATAGTAGTTGCTAAGGCTCTAGTTATTTTTGAGAGCTTTTTTAAAAACAATTTAATATTTTTATTTTTATTTATATGAGTGTTTGCCTGCATCTATGTTGTGCATCACTTTCATGTCATGCCTGAGGTGGCCAGAAGAGGATGTCAGATCCTTTGGAATTGGAATTACAGGTAGTTGGAGCTCCCATATTGGTACATTGAGCTGAACTTCGGTCCTCTGCAACAGCAGCATGTGTTCTTAACCACAACCTGTTTTTGTACATTTAACAGTTTCCTCACAGATGATCTTCATGAGAAAAGAACTATCTCTACTATGCTCAGTTCTAGATCCTCAAAATCCATATTAGTGTCCAGCCTAGGGCTCAGTCTTATAAATATTTACAAGATAAACAAATAAATAAATGAGAAAGAAAATGATATCTTCAAAACATAACAGTACTCTCAGCCTGGGAAGCTTGAGTTATCAAATAACATCCAAAGAAACTCTAGTTTGTAAACAAGTTGGAGAGGCATAAATGCCTTAAACAACTTTGCAAATGAAAGGATAACCGCCAATCTCAACAACCCATGTGTCTTAGAATGTGGAAGTCAAATCCATTTGCA
This sequence comes from Peromyscus leucopus, assembly GCF_004664715.2. Classification (NCBI taxonomy): domain Eukaryota; kingdom Metazoa; phylum Chordata; class Mammalia; order Rodentia; family Cricetidae; genus Peromyscus; species Peromyscus leucopus. The sequence goes on along the minus strand of NW_023504479.1, from coordinate 447,428 downwards.
GGTTTTATCTTCCTGGAAGCTGGAGACATTTGCCTAAATATGAATTCAAACTTAATAAAAGAAGACATTCCATCCATACCATTAGATAAGAAGCTAAAACCTCACAAGCATATTTCAGAAATCATCAGAGACCAAACATGAAGTGGTTTTCAAAGAGAAGTATCAGAACCCGGACAATATGGACAAAGCTGTACACATTTTAATAATCACAAAAGCGGTACTGAATGTGTATTACACAGGATCCTGTAGTTTGCAGCATACCAGGTGATCATCAGTACTCAATGACTTCAGTGGAAAGCTTAGGCCTCCGCCTTACTGAGCCATATTCAGAATTATATGGCACTTGGTTCCAACAGAATGCACAGAGATCCTGGCTCTCCACAAGCTTCTGATTGAGGAGGTCTGCCTTGGAATCTGTACTTCTAATAAATTCCTTGGTAATGCCGATGCTGCCTGTTAGTTTGGGCACCACATTTGGCTTCCTAACACTCCCCTTTATTTATTCAGGTCATATCCTCTGTAAACAGTGTGGGACTGGGAAACAGCCAAGTAACTCAAACCAAAAATATAATGCAGGGAGTTTCTCATACCAGAAAAGATGGTGCCTGAACTTCTCAGTCTTTTCTGTCAGTCCCTAGCACACCCTCTAAAATGTGCTTATTCTAACCACTAATTATCTGGTTTGCATTCTTAGATAAAGAGGAAAGGTGACCAACCTCAGTCTATATAAACTGCTTCCAACAGCCACCAACTCCAGATCAGAACCTTTCTAGACCACAAGAAGCCAGCACAGAGTCACTCACAGATAAGGACTTGATTGTTGGCATGCTCTTTTTGGTATTTGTACTAAGGGCTCACTTATCAGCAGTAGAAAGCTGGTTATATATACTAAATCTAAATAACAGTTAAAACCATCAGATAGTCATCATCAGATATTCAAATGCATATTCCATGAAATATATCTCTTATGTACCACTTACTTATGACAACATATAACAGTTTACAGGGTTAAAGAAAAATGTTTCCCACAAAAATAGATTTGTTGAATTTCAGCTCTAAATCCTAAAGGTATATTTTAAATATATCAAAAATAAGTAAAACTCAGAGTTAAAACCTTTACTTAAAATATCAGGAATAGCTGCCACTGATTGCTTCCTACACAGTTCATAGGGTCAATCCTCGGTTATTCATGGATTCTACATGTGAGAATTCATCAACTTCCTAAGCAAATCTGTGCCTCCAGAGTCAATCTCTGCAATGTTTACAGTGGTTCTAAGGTACAGAAAGAGGAAAGACTCGAGCAGTCTACACAAATTCCTATAGCCCAGGCCAATGAGACATCACTCTGAGTGTCCCCTTGTTATCTCAGCCTTCACTGAAACAAGTGTCATTCGATCTGCATTTTTGTGACCTTTGTTGGTTTTCCTGATTAAAACATCCCCAAAATAGGGCTGAATTGCTAGTGTTCCAGTCATAAGAAGGATGTCCTATACTTCTGGAAAATGTATGTTAGACACCTTTCATTCAGGTATGAGCTATCAAGTCCTTGATAATGAATACAATGTTAATGAATTAATTATACCCACAAGGAGGCTACTTTAAAAAGAAATACATGGAGTAAAGTTATGTACTGATTAGTTAGATGAACAAGGTGGTGGTCACTAGCTCACAGGACCCTAGTTCATATTTCTCCTGGGCACAATAGTTCAGTGTTTCCTAATTCAGAATTCAAAATTACTTTATAGAATATAACAACCACAGATGATGAAAGTCAACAGTTTTAACAACAATAACTTTTCTATTCATATATATATATGTGTGTATATATATATATTCTTTTTAAAAATGATGCTTTAAATACAGTTCCATTGATTAATGGAGTCTGTATTTAGCCATCTTCAAAGCCTGCATTCTATCCTGCCATGTATTAGCTTAAAGGAACTGCATATCACACTGGCATGAACTCAAGGTTCAAAGCCAAGTTTAACACTAGGCAGTTATCTCCCTGTGCATGGATTTCTTTGACCATAAAACAAAAGTATCCATAGCACATAAATAACTTGATATGTGCAATATACTTAAAACATAACCTAAGTTAATTTGAAAACTAAAAGTCTATAGGATCAAGATCGTATTTTACAGTGAGACCTGTTAAGTGTCTCTCTTCTCTCAGTCAGTAGCACATCCTGCACAATGTGCTGTATTCCAGCCACTGGTGCCTAGCTCACATTCTTAGATAAAGAGAGAAGATGGGCATCAGAGCCTTTATACAAGCAGCTTCACATAGCTGCCTGAAACCTGAGGAAATTAGCCTCATAGATAAGAAAATGTTAGCCCAAGATAATACATCAGCTTTGAAGGTATAGCAGAATTGTATTCCTGCAATACCATATCCATACAGATATGGGGCCAGAATAGAGAAGTTACAATGTTCGCATACTGTGGTGCCTACCATTTTCTCACTCTGCTGCATGGCAGGAAACATTCTGTGCATGATTAACGAGCTCATTCTCTCCATAATGACCAGGCTCAGAATAATTCTATTTGTCAATTCTTTTAAATCTATGGCTTTGAAATATGACTAAGAAAATTTCAGTTTCCTCATCCCCTCCTGGGTATGGAATAAGGTTTGATTTCCATCTTCTGGATAAAAACATAAGACGCTGATTTTATTTAAATCTAAATATTCAAGAAATGCTCACATAAAAGCAAAGGTTTGGGATTTTTTCTCCTATATTCTGAAACATACAAGTAGCATTCTTCAGTTTTAATTGTCATTAACAGAATTAATAAAGTAAATATTTTAAAGCACTCAGCAAGTGCCTAGTCTGGAAAAGACCAAGATACCGGGGCATGCACTGAAGACTAATTAGCATCCTTCAGACACTCTTTAAATATCTAGGTAGCATTTATTTAGAAGAGATATTAAATGCTACATATAGAGAGATCCCCTGCAATCCACATAATCCTCCTACAGTCATTTCCACAAACTTATTTTAGAGGTAGGTTTATGAATATAATAATAACATTTGTGACTTAATAATTATTTGTTGAGGGAGAAGTCAAAATGTCTAGCCCATTACAGAATGTATGTTCAAAACCCTGTCCACTGCCTTCTAGAAGTTAATACCATCTTCAATCAGTTGAGAGAATCAAACTGACCTAGAGGTTGCCAAAAGGAGTCAAATCCCCTAAAACTAGAGTTATATGTGGTTCTGAGCCACCTTACACATGCTAGGATCCAAACCTGGTCCTCTGCAAGACCAGTAAATGTTCTTAAGCACAGAGCCGTCACTCCAGCCTTTCAGTATCATTTTGATATAAACATTCTGGTTGAAACCCGGATGTTTCTTGGAAAATATGGTGGCAAAGATTTATTTTTACCTATGTATATTTCCTTATTCTCTGGGTAGTCACAAATACAGGGTGCATATTCGTTCAAACTATATTCCAGTAATTATTTCACACATACACCATTCCACCTTAATAAAATGTTCCTAAGAAAGTTGGATTAGAATACAAAACGAGTACATTTTTCTCCAAAGGAGCTTTGCAGTATCCTTTCCTATGTAGCTTGTTGGTTCAGAAAACTCAAAGCATAAATGTCTTCTCTATAAATAACAGCAAGTACGTGCCATATGGCTTAACAGTTGTGGTAGGGTTGCATATCACATCATTAGCCCTTGTGTTAAGCACACTGATTAACAAGGGGGTGATACTGCCTACACTTTGGAATTTTAGCTGCAAGTGTCAGCAATGCAGCCACAAAGTTGTAGCAACACCAGAAATCCAACAAGCCAAAAATTGCTCCCCAAAATAGTTTAATGCCTGCCCATGCAAAAATCTATCAACAGTATTGTTCCCAGCTTCCACTAAAAGTCCTAAAGAAAGTACTGTGAACATTGTCATCTAGTCAAATGTTCATTTCCCTCAGTGGGGATGAGCCATCTCAGAAGTGAGGTAACAGATGTGCTGATTCCTCTCTGGAATGACATTAATTTTCTTTGTTATATTCAGCTAGCATCTTAAATGAAATCACCTTTGCTGAGGAAAAAGAAATAAACCCAAGAGATGAAGGTCCAGTCATATAAAAATAGACAGCTGGCACAGTGGGAAGAAAAGATCTGTTTTAACAACAGCCAGCCTTCACAGGGATAGCATTGAGAGTGGGGTGTGTTCCTGAAGGTGTTTGTTCATTAGTGATCATCCCCTCATCCCAGGGGATATAATAAAGCTTGCAGCATAGCACACACACACACACACACACACACACACACACACACACACACACCCTATTTCACAGGTAAGAAAAACAAGGCCTGTATAATTTGAGGGACTTGGGCAGAACTGGAGTCTAAATGAGGAAGTGTGTGCCAAAGTTCCTGTATTAACTACAGCAGGACACTGCATAATGGAACCTTAATTATGTCAGGAAATCATTCACGTAGAAATTCTACGTACATATACAAGTGGGAAAAGTACTATGACACAGCAAAATTAATGGGAAGAATTTATATACGACTCTTCATGATACCTAGCTTTTCTGAACAACAAAATAAAAAATGCTGCAAGGAATATTTAGTGTATCGTCTACTTCAAAAGAAACAAAAATTATGCATGTCTTAATACATGTAAATGCATTCTTAGTAACATGTGGTCAGGGAAAATGCTGTTATGAGATAAAAATTTTATCCTATAAAAATATATGATCTAGATGCCTGTGCTCACAAGCACATGTCTATATGGACAGAAATACACACATACATTTCTTATCATTTTAAAATATTAGGTTAGAAAGATATGAAGAGAAGGTTAAGAGCTATCTTGCCATAGCACCTTCATGTGTTTCAAATGTTCTGCATAGAATAGATGCTATTCTCTCATTAAAACATCAACAAGAATGTTGATATTAAATATATACTAGGGTGGCAATGATTCCTAATCTGAAAATCTTTTATTCTGAAATCAGTATCAGGGGGTACTGAGCCCACAGATACCCCATTTTACCATGACCAGGGAAGAAGCCTCACCCTCATTAATATGCTGCTTACATTCTCAAACTTCTCAATTACCAGAAATCAACAGTCTCACCAGGAGACAAATCACTTAACTGAAACTGGCAAAGTACTGACTGCCCTGGGATTGTACAAGGTTCAAATTTGCCTGGCCTTGAAAGAACTTTCGTCCACAGGATCGTTATTGGAAAGTATTCTCCATGCTCTTACACAGAAGTAGGTCTGAAATCCCAACACAAGCCTGTAGTCCCTTCTCTCTGGCTTAAAATAACTGCACTGGATGAAAACCATGTATGCATTTCTGGAATCCTGTCTCTCCCTTACTACAATCAATTCATTTTCCTCCAGTACCCCAAGAGCTCTGTGCCGTCCCCCCTTCTGTTGCTTTTCATGGCCTGCTTTCCTGCCAAACCAGCTCTCCACCTGCTTCATGGGCTTCTGCAGTCTGGCTCTAGCCTGCCTCTCCACTCTCATCTGCTACACCCACATAAGGCCCTATGTGATTTCTTACAACTCCCTAGTTTCCCTCTGTCCTATCCCAACTGCCTTGCTCAGTTTCTTGGAGTCTCTTCAATATAAAATGTCTTTCTTCCTTCAAGTGTCAACCCATTAAAATCCTACCACATCTTCCAAGCCTACTTCCTTTTACTGCCTCCTCAATGTGCTTTTTATGCCCCCAAGGAGCTATTTCTTTCTACTCTTTTGAACCACCAGCGTGTGTCCTGGTTCTTTGCTGAAAACACTGATTTCTCTACTTTGTTGTGGTGGAGAGTAAGCAGACATCAGGACAGCCATCTTTTCTCCACCTGTTGTATCTTGAGTCTTTGTTGAACTGAACTTGACAGAAAGTAGACAGAACAAACTGGCATTTGTACAAGTCAATATAGCAAGTACTTCTAGACACAGTGTCTCATCTAGTCCTCACAATGCTCTATGACAGATGCATTGTCATCCCCATCTAGTAGAGAAAGACACCAAGGTCAACTTGCTGGGGTGGCAACATACTTGCCAATGATATCTCTCTCGCATAGATCTACTGACATTTTTCTCCAAGCTATCTACTTGTTTATGCTCTCAGGCTGTCCAACCACCTCAATTAACCTGTTTCTCAGAGACGGTGCCTTGGCTGGCTCACACAACAGCTTCCTTCACTAATGAGTCCCAGAAGGAAGGCTACAGAATACTCTTTTACTTGCTTCAGCCAAGCTAGTACAGGAGCTATGTGTCCCAAAAGCCCATCCCTATTAGCATGGCTGTGAAGTTTACCTGGTCTGGCCTGTCACGTTAAGTCACACTGCCTCCTCTCTTACTTTCAAGTTCCTTCACAGAGACCCAAATGGAGCTTGTCTGAGACTGAGTGCTGTAAGAAGGGGTGGTTAAGAGCTCTGAGAAAGCAGGTCTGCCCTGAGATGTTATCCTGTGGCTCCAATATACCCCTGTCATTCTTCTTATCTAGAAATTTCCAGAATTGCAATTGCCTTTTGGATAAGGACTTATGTCAGTCAGTCATCTAACAATTATTTATCCACATCAGTTGTAGTCTGAACTAATCTTGGCTCTGGAGATTGAGTAGTATCTCCCCAGAAAGTGCTTTCTTATACATGACCAAGTTAGTATAGTAGTAGAACTTTCAGAATACTGTAATGGAATATTAGGCTGGTACCTTGTAAACAAACAGAAATCTGTTTCCTCACAGTTCTTCTAGTCTAAGTGCTAGCTGACTCAGCATCTGGCTATGCACATAGCATGAATTCTGATGCCCTGTGGGTACCAAACTCTACAGATGCCAAGTCCCTTAATATATAATGATGTTGTATTTACATAGAGCCTACACACATCCTCCTCTTATATTTTAAATTGTCTCTAGGATGCTTACCTCCCTTAATAGAGTAGAATTCTGTATGATTATTAAACTGTTGTTTAAGGGATACAGTCTGTATGTGTTAAGTTCTGACACAGTCTTTTTCTAACACTTCCTGTCCATGGTTGGCTGAATGCAATGATACAGAATAGATGGACACAGATAACAGACTGTGTGTGTGTGAGTGAGTGTGTGAGTGTGTGTGTGTGTGTGTGTGTGTGTGTGTGTGTACTCATGCTCACAGGTGCAAGTGCATACTCAAGCACAAAGAAGATTCCAAATGTTTTGCAATCACAATGAAAGATGCTAAAAGGAAAAGCTCTTAAAGCTGAAAACTCCTGTCAGGGGAAGAGATGCATACTCAAGAATGTCTATCAGCTGTTTTTGTACCTTAAATTCCCTGAAAAGGGAAATCTTAGGGGAAAAGACCACTTTCATTCACATCTCCAGGTCTGGTTGCTAACTCTTGAGGGAAAAGAGAGCTGCTAACAGAAGTGTGGTTGATACACAGCTCACCTGTATGCTAGTGGGCTGATGCTATTCCACCGGCTATTTCAAAAGGCTGCTGGACAACCCTTGATACCAGAACCCAGCTATTCTCAGTCTGAGATAAATGTACAATCACACCATTGGGACAAGTCTATAACAGGTCCATAACTCACACAGGACTCAGGAAGTTCTTGCTAGAATCCGAGGTCTGAGGAGGCAATGGGAACTGTTTATCAGCAAGACAAGAACTTGCCTAAGGCCTCCGTGGATCCTACCACTGAGAATGCTGTCCCTTGGAATTGCCATCCCCAGATGAGATTAGTCAGTGCCAAGGAATGTCAATTCACTTGCAGATGATCTGGATTCATAGCTATGTTCTTTACCTAGCGTAAATGTTGCCTAATGTGAATCTGTGATTAGAAATCCTAGCCTGTTCAGCCACAGTCCTGGCCAATCTGTTGGGTTTTCTTAAGTAAGTAATAATAAAACAAGAATATATATACATACATATATATATATATGTATGTATATATATTCTCATCTAACATCCTCCTCCAGAATAGACCTATTGTTGTCATTCATTTGTATTTTTATTCCTCCATTTGACCATTACATAATATTAGGGCAATGGAAGCTCTTTTGAATCGACACGCTCCTATAATAATTTATTCCTGAAAATAATTAAAGCTGTGAATAATTACAGGCTCAAGCCTATAATCCCAGCACTCAGAAGTCGAGGAAGATGATCACTACAATGTTTAAGGCCAGCCTGGGCTACACAGTGAGTTTGCCTCAAGCCCAGGCTACACGGCAATACTGTGTCTCAAAACATGTAGTAATAATAATTAACAACAATATACTACAGCCTGTTTTAAACAGTAGTCAGTAATTCTTCCAAAATATTCATTTTAAAATGCATTAAAAAAAAACACCTGTGTAAAGGATCCATAAATAATACTAAGAAACCAGGGACTTAGGGACTTCGCAGCTGTCTCACGTTATAATAAGAAAGTAACAAAATACCAAACAATTTATCTCAACTCTGATTAATTAACACAGTTTACTGAGTACAAGTCCCTAGGTACACGAAGGAAAAGAAAACAGGCAATTAGGATTTTCTCAATCAAAAGAGAAAAAAAATCCTTTGCACACATGTGTCAATTTGGTTTGTCATGTACCTCAATCCTTAGTGACTAGATGGTGCTCAAGTAGCTCAAAAAGTTACAAAATCAGAAACTTGTGACTTGCTTTATTGTAAATTTAAAAATCAGAAAGGGAATTATTCTTGGGGCTGGAAAGAAGGCTCGGTGGTTAAGAGCACAAATGGCTCTTACAGCGACCCAGGTTTGGTTCTCAGCACCAACTTCAGGCAATTTAACAGCTGCCTCTAGCTCCAGTTCCAGGTAATCTAATGCTGGCAGCTCAGATCTCCGAAACCAAGCTTCACTGCACATGGCCTGCCTGCTCTGAGCCGGCGCTCCAGGAAATGGGGGATTCAGCACAGAAGAGAAGGGCAGAACTGAGCTGAAGAATTGAGAAACCAGACTGATTATCCTTTCACAACTCTGGGTCTTGACCTTACTGTGGAGGTGAGGACTGAATAAAGGACAGACACATAGAAAAGCTTGGATTGTGTGGACTGCTCTGTGATGGAGAAACTGCCGCACCATGGAAGATCAGCATGTTTATTAATAGTTGAACAGAGAGGCTGGGTTCATTACACACAGATAAACAAGGAAACACAGTTATTACATACATGGAGGCAAGTCTGACTAACGTTAATAGCAGCAGTCTCTGTCAAGGGACAGAATTCAAGCTCTAAGTATCTGGGGAGAAAGGTAGAGTGGGTGTTTTCTGCACACACTATCAGTATTTGCACTTGCACCCAGAGAGGAGTCTTTGCCGTTCCCATGTGTCTGAGGCATTAGGTCCTGGAGAAGGCCCTGCCCATGTCAACATTTACTCCGGACTTCTTTTCCCCACACCAGGCTGCTTGTCCTCTAGGACCATGTGGACTTGTATTGATAATGGATGTGAGGCAGAGAACTAAGAAGTCCCAAGGCACCAATCCCAATGACACATCCTAGTATTGTCTATGATTGGGACTGGACCCTGTACAAGAATTTCCACTGCCATTGCCTGCCCATGTACCATAGATGAGCGCACAAGGCCGGATGGGCACTGCAGTTTCCACAGGACTACAGTGACCACGTGCTGTACCTGACCCACACGAAACTGTCAGGACAGAGGCAAGTAAAACAAACAAATGAGTGCCATCGTTCATGCCACTGATTTTTTTTTTTTTCATGAGTGTGGACCTATATCACTGTTTGATCAGAGCATCAGGTTACTTCAGGTCTTCTTAAACTCCAATATGGCTGCAGTTGCAGAGATCTTTGCCTTAAAGTCACTAGTACAATCAAAGATTCAACAGAATGAATACAGTACTGTACATAGCTGGAGTCTAAGCCAACATTACATACTGACACCCATGACAGAACTTTAGAGAAAATTCAATTTACTACGAAGGCAATTCCATGCATTGGTTGAGATAACCAGCCACCAAATGAGTAAATCTTGGAGTAATCCCAGCACTCAGGAGCAGAACCAGGTGGATCTCTGTGAGTTTGAGGTCAGCCTCGTCTACAAAGCGAGTTCCAGGAAAGGTGCAAAGCTACACAGAGAAACCCTGTCTCAAAAAAAAAAATAGAAAAAAAAGAAAAGAAAGAAAAAGAAAACGAGGACTACTACAACTCAATATAACACAAAACTCTAGTAGCCAATCTTAAAGAAATCACTGTGAATGAAAGGCCTGATAACTTTTATTTTAAGGATTATTACAAATAATCTCAAGAAAGTTTAAAAGAACACATAATTAGGAAAAAATAAGGAAACAATACAGAGTGTGAGAGAGAAATACAGCAAGGGAAGATCCTGAAAAGAACAAAAAGAATCTTGCAAATAAAGAGCTCAATAAGTCAAACACAAAATGCATCTTAAAGCCTCAACAATAGACTACCTCAAGGAGAAGAACTTTAAGACAACTATATAAAAACATCCCTATCAGACAAAAATAAAAAAGAGAAATAATGGGATACCATTAATTAAACAAATATTAGCATTTTGGTAGTGCCTGAAGGAGAAAAAAAATAAGGAAAGCTTATTTAATAGAATAACAGGAGGAAGGTTCTCTAATTTTAAGAAAGAAATCACCATCCATTCATAGAAGGCTCATAGGAACCAAATAAATCATCAGAAAAAGATCGTTGCCCCAACATACTGCAATCAAATTCTCAAAAACTCGAGACAAAGAATAATTCAGCAACAACAAGTAGCCAGCACAAGCCACACCCTAGGGAACCCCCATGAGGCTAACAGCAGATTTCTCTGCAGAAACATTACAATCTTAGATAGAATGCAACATCACATCCCAAATTCTGAAAGAAATAAACTAAGAATACTATATCCAACAGTTATCCTTCAAAAATGAAGGAGGATAAGACTTCATGATGAAAACTGAGTGAATTTAAAAGCTATCAAATTAACCCTTACAAAGATGCCAAGAGAGGGGTAAAGTGCTGGCTGCAGGCAAAAGGACCTGAGTTCTGATCCCCATCACCCATGTGAAAAAATAACAATTAATGAAGGATGAGGAAGAAAACTGGTGTGGCAGCACTTACCTTTACAGAATTGCCTTCACAAGAAACATACTTGGGAGGTCAAAACAGGTAAATGCCTTGGACTTGCTGGCCAGCCAGTCTAGCCAATCAGTGAGTTCCTGGTTCAGTGAGAGACTGTGTCTCAAAAACTGAAGTGGAATGCAACTGAGGAAGACACCTGTCATTGACCCCTAGCCAAGACACACAAACAAACACACATACAATATATATAGATACATGTGTGACCCCAAATAATTTTTAAAAGACACTAAGGTAATCTGAAAACCAGATGTAAACTGAGGATAAATACAATTCAGGGAACACAAAAATTATAAGACCCATTTAAAAAAATGCACAAATAAAAATAATCAAACTTTATTAAAAATAATTCCAAATTATGAAAGCGAACAAGAAAATAGAAAAATTATATGATATAGAAAACAAACAAAAGGAACCTAATAAAGCAGCAGGTTTGTATCCTTATATATCTACAGTAATCTCAAACGTAAACAGAATGAATTTCCCATATAAAAACTACAACCCAGGCCTGGGAGTGCAAATCTGGCAGAATCACAGTTTAGTATGCACTAGGCCCTAGGTTCAGTTCCTTCCATAAAGGTACAGACCAGCATAATAGATTAGAAACAATACCTAATTATACGTTGTATACAAGAAACTAACTTCACCAGTAAAAACACATATGCTAAAAAGGAATAGATGGAAACAATATTCCACACAAGTCAGACATTGTGTTTTCATGCCTATGTTTCCTGCACTCCAAAATCCTGCAGGAAAACAGCAAGTATGAAGACAAGTGAGTTTTAGGTCAGTCTGGATTATGTATCAAGACTTGGTCTCAGTCAGCATGGTGGCATATATACAATTTTATCTTCTATGTATGCATTTAATATGCATGCATATTTCTGAGTTTGAGGCTAGCCTGGTCTAAACAGTGAGTTCCAGGTCAGCAAAGGTTACACAGAGAAAACCTATCTCAAAAACAAATAAACAAGCAAACAAAAACCTCATCCTCAAACACACATAACCTCTTTTTCTCTGCCTCTCTCTTTCATACTCTGTCCCCTACCACCTCCACATAAACAGAAACCACAAGCAAACATGGGTAACGCAGATCATGAGAGACCAGCTCCCATGATCAGCTCAGGGTTAACAAAAGGAATGCCTCAGAGTAGTGAGGAATAGGAAACTTCTTTATCTAAGGATAATTAGGAATAAGTTTCAGTCTATGTTATGACTGGTGAAATAAGGAAATACACATGCTTTCCGATGTTAACTTTCTCCTTTACTTCATCTTAAATGGTCTCTGACCCTTTCTGTCTCCACACAGCTACATATCTCCACACTGCTGCATACAGTTACATATCTTTACATACATATGTTTTTCACATGGCTACACATATTTCTTTTACATACACTTTTCTTCTGCATCTCTTTTCTATATAGCTTCATCTTCCTTACCTCCACACAGTTACAAATCTCCACACAAACACAGCTAAACACCTCATTTACATAGCTCTCTCGCCATGCAGCACTTTCCACAATTCCTAGGCATAGCCACTCTATGTAGCAGTAGCTCTTACACACAGCTTGCTCTCTCTCACATCCTCTCTCTCTCTCTCTCTCTCTCTCTCTCTCTCTCTCTCTCTCTCTCTCTCTCTCTCTCTCTCTCTCACACACACACACACACACACACACACACACACACACACACACACACTTCTTCTAGATTATTCACTTACTCTTAACTCACCCAAGCTTTTAGCCACTCACTCCCTCATACTTCTCTCATGCTTATTCTTCTTTATCTCTCACCAAACACACACACACACACACACACACACACACACACACACACACACACACACACACTATAGCAGCTCTCATATAGCTCTACACAGCTGTCTCTCTCCACACCACCACTGCTGCTCACAGCCAAACTCTGGACAATTATAAGCTACATTTTTTTAGGGTCCTACCCATTCTCAAAATACAAGATAAGTCACGTAGTTTCTCTTAGGCTAGTAATGTCACATTCACCCATGCACATAGCTCTAATTTGTTGAGGGGTCCCAGACATTAAACAATTGACTGAACCTTGAGAGGTCAGGGTACATGCAGAAAGAGAACTACTGCAAGGAGTCAATCTCAGTGTAAACAGCCTGGTCTTGATTTAGCAATAAACAACACCTGGGAATTATTCTTTGTGTATATTCTGTAGGAGCAGCTTAGTCTGTCTTGGACTAGTACTAAGGTCTTTGCAAAATGTGTAAAAGGCTGTCTTTGAGACTAGAATATGTTACTTTCCTGTGTCAGTAAAGAAGAAAATTCTGGCATTATTTCTATACATCAAAATTATACAGCTTAAACAGAAATCCACAGCTAAATGTCTGCCCAGAGATGTAAAACACACTACCAACGGGCTATGGAAAGAACCCCACAGCTGTTCTTATTAGGGAGGCATAACAGTGGCATCCAAGAGAGTTTACAGACAAAACAACCAGTTTCCATAGCCAGTGACCCAAAGCTTTGCCAGGTGGGGCTCCCCATCAGGGAGTTATAGGTCTGGTGGGTCGACTTGTCAAACACTAGTTGTCACCTGCTGTATACTCTCACAGCCCTTGGCACATGGGTACGTACTCTTACAAAGAGAAATAAAAAAAAAACTGTAAGAACATACAGTAAATATCATTGAATAATGATCATAGGATCAATTGCATAAAAAAACAGTAATTTTTCATGTGTATATATACCTATTAACAAAGCATTCAACTATATAACACAAACATGAGGTCTAAAGACAGATATAGATTACAACAGGATGGCAGAGAAAAACTAGCTCCCACTTGTCTCAATGGACAGATCACAGTGACAAAAATTCCAATAAACAAATATCAACATTAAACTACGCTCGAATCACTTTCATTTATAGATTGTTTATATAACATCTTACTGAATCACTGCACCACCCTGTTTTGTTTTGTTTTTTCTGTTTTCTCATGAAATGTTCCCTAGAATAAATCACATATTAGGGCTTAAAACAAGTTTTAACTAATTTAAAAATATTACTGACCATAGTGAAATAAAACTAAAAATTAACAACAAAAATACTCAGATGTTCAAAATTCTATGGATAGCTACCCAGATGCTATGAACTAATAATGATTCACTTAATAAATCAAAATTTTATAAAAAATAGAAGCATAACATACAAAAACTCTAGGGATACAGAAAAAAATATTAAAATTGATGTTAATAAATGCCTCCAGAAAAAATAAAATTATTTAAATTAAACAACCTATTGATGCATCTCAAGGATCTAAACAGGAAAGAACAAAGCAAACTCAAAATTAACAAAAAGAAATAATAAAGATCCCAGCAGACTTTCCCCCCTCCGCCCATCAATGCCAGGTGGGAGAGCTGGTCCTGAGGTCATAAAAGCAGGAGCTAGCCCTGCCCCTCATCTGCTGCAGCACTCGGGAGAGTGGCCCCTATGTCACACCTGGGCCACACAGTAGCTGGCCCTGAAGATGTAGGTGTAGGAGATTCAGACCCTGAGGAAATGCAGTCAGGAGAACCAGCCCATCCCCTTGCTCATCACTGTAAAGGGTGAGCTCGCCAAGGCAATGCAAGAGAGCTCCCCCTGATGGTGAGGACAAAGGAGAGCTGGCAGGCTGGTCAATCCTGCAGCTACCCAGACCCAGAACCAGGGCCTACCCCAATATCTACCCCATCTGTGATCTGCTGGAGCACATGAAGGGACCAGTCCTACAGACCTAAAGCTGCAGGATCTCCACAACACAGGGCAACAGCAGGATAACCAGGAGGAGTCCCAGTGAGGGCCCAGCATCAATAGTGTAGCAGCAACCAGAGGCCTCGAACCAGACCAATGAATTTGTAACGAACACTGGCAAAGTAAAGGTATATGGACAAAAGGGTTTATTGTGTGACTCACGGTGTCACACTACAGCTTCCATGATGAGATTTTTCTTACCCCTTTTTTTTCCTTTCTTTTTTTCTCTTAAAGTTTATTTGAGGGGGGAGTACAGAGGGTGAATATGCAGGAATGGGAAATGAATGGGATCTAGATTCATGATTTGAAAGACATAAAGAATAAATAAAAAGAAAGCATAGCCAGAATAAATGAAAAAAATAAAATTTTGTATCTAATAGGGGTTAATATTTAGAATATATAAAGAACTCTAAAGTTGCAACAAAAAATAACACAATTGAAAAATAAGCAAAAAGGCCACCAAGATGACTTAGCAGGTAAAAGTGCTTACACTCAAGCCTGATGACCTGATTTCAATTTCTAAAATCTATGTGGTGGAAGGAAAGAACCAACTCCCTCCCACAAGTTCTCCTCTGACCTCCACATGTCAACTGTGGCACATGTGTATATGTAAGAACACATACAATTAATTTATTTATTTAAATGGGCAATAGAATTAACATTCATTTCCCATGGAGAACATACAAGTGGCCAGGAGGTGAGTAAACAAAGTGATCCATTTCATTAATCACAGGGAAATGAAAATAAAAACATACCAAAATGGAGTTTCATTTACTAACAATCGAGATTATGGAGAGCAAAATAATAACTGGTGATCATCAAGATGGGAACAGAAGGTAGAAATGGGTCCTATAAGTTCTTGGCAGGAATGCAGCTAGAGTTTTCCTGCCTGGCCCACAGTCAGGACAAATCTTTGTCACACTCCAGTCCCACAGCCGCTCAGACCCAACCAAGTAAACACAGAGACTTATATTGCTCACAAATTGTATGGCCGTGGCAGGCTTCTTGCTAACTGTTCTTATATCTTAAATTAGCCCATTTCTATAAATCTATACCTTGCCATGTGGCTCATGGCTTACCGGCATCTTCACATGTGGTTTGTCATGGTGGCAAGCTGGCAGTGTCTCCTTCTGCCTTCCTGTTCTTTCTTTTTTTCCTCTCTGTTAGTCCCACCTATACTTCCTGCCAAGCCACTGGCCAATCAGTGTCTTATTTATTGACTAATCAGAGCAACACATTTGCCATACAGAACATCCCACAGCACAGGAATGTAAATCAGTATAGCAAGTATGGAACTGTGTGAATGGTCCTCAAAAAATGACTGTGTCATCTACAATTACATCACAGGGTATACACACTTAAAGGAAATGAAATCAATATGTCTCGAAATCATTCATGCCTCCATGTTTATTGTGTCACTATCACAATTCCCAAGATACACAATAAACCTCAAGGTCCAAAAACAGATGAACAGATATTAAAACAACGTGATATACACACACAGTGGAACACTGCCTATCCACAAAGAATGAGTCTGTGGTGGCTTGGATGAAAGGAGGACCTTGAGTTAACAGGAGTGAGGGAGGCACAGAAGGTGCCACAGAATCCTCCCACATGTGTTTCATAGAAGATGAGAGTCTAAAGAGCAGAAAGGTGGTTACCAGAGACTGGGGAGCGCAGCAGGTTGGGAAAGACAGTAAAAGCTTCATTGAGGGGTGTTAAATTACATTTCCAGTAAGAAACTCTAGTTTGGTATTGCACAGTATAATATCTACTGAAAATAGTTATCGCTATATATATAATAAAAACTAGAAGAAAGGATATTGAATATCTTCATTATGAGGAAAAATTATTAAAGATATGTGTGATATGATTTAATAATTATACAACATATATCAATATGAAAATTTCAGCATGGTGTGCCACTGGTATTATACTATTTCATCTATTATGTTTGCGTTACAATTAAACAAAACCAAGGGAGGCTCACGCTGGCTGGTGAGGCTCAGCTGTTACTGTTTTAAATGTGATTAACTTAGTGTGGTCCTATGTTCTGTAACTCCCCAACAAACCCTACCTATTTGCCCCCAACTTTCTTAGACACACAAATAAATTTCTAGTATTTCACTATCCCAGAAAGAATTTGGGATATTATAGCCTGTCTTAAAAATTAATAAAGCAAGATTTGTTCCTGGCAGACAACTAAACCATGTTTCCAATCTTTTTAAAATTCTAAGGTCAGGTGGCTCAAACTTATAATTCCAGCACTCAGGAAGCTGAGGCAGAATGATTGGCATGAATTTGAGGCCAGTCATGTCCACATAGAAATGTTTGAGGCCAGCATTGTCTACATAAGATACAGAGAGAGAGCCTCTAAATAAATGAGTGAGTAATTAAGTAAGTAAGTAAGTTATTTAGTTAGTTAGTTAGTTAGTTAGTAAATAAATAAATAAATAACCTAGGAAAGTAAAAGATGGAAAGAATGCATAGCTGAAAAGAAGCAATAAGAAGTCAAGGATGGGTCTTAAAATATTGGCAGAGATAATACAGTCATTTTTCTCTCTGTCTACTCTGACTATCTCCTCTGTAGCCTGAAGCTCTCAGCTCATTGCCTTTGGCTCCATCTTACATGATATTGTGTTACATGATGTTGTGTTCTATGCCACTGACTAACCCTCAGGACCTTGAGCTTAAAAGGATACTCAGTGATGGTCAGCAAACTTTAATCCAAAAATATTGAGTGTAGGTCTGAACTTCCTTATAATGTGACTTTCAATGAACATAAGCTCTTGTGGCAAAATAAACACTGATTTATGAGGGAACAAATATTCCACATGTATCTAAAGTATATTTAGCAGTAGTCAGACAACATTTCGGAAGGAAGAACAGAGCAAAAAACACTGGTTAAGAGGGAAAAAGGACTCCATGCTAAGGGATTTGCTTGAAGAAACATGTAATCTTAGGATAGTTTCATAAAATGGATACCATGAGTATAATAAAACCAGGATGGTGAAAAGTGACGGGAGTCAACGCCTTTCCAAAGGAAGCTCAGTCAGACTGAAATACGAGGAATGAGAAATCATCCATTCAAATATCTGGTAGATAAACGTATGCAAGGACCTCCGGGTAAGAATCAGCTTAGAATTTCTGAAGCCAGAAAGAATGCCATTGTGACTGCAGTTCATTTGCAAGAGGCAGTAAAGGGGATGAGGTCAGAGAAATACAAAAAACAGGTGAAGATCCTTTAGGACCAGCAGGGCACAGGGAGGAGCTGAGATTCTGGTCAAAATGAAAAAGCCAATTGGAAGATATTTAGCAAGGTAGGAGTCAGTTGCATAGTTAAATTCACTTAGACAAGAGCCCTCTGGCTGCTGCAAGGAGAGCAGACTGCTGGAACAAGAATAGCAACTGGGAAGTTTGATTTGGAAACTACCTCAAGTGTGCAATGATGCTGACAAGAGTCAAAGTAGCAGCAAAGGATTTGGGGAGTAGTACACCAGATTCCAGATACATGGGGTGATAGGAAAGGCAAAACAAGCTAGGAGAGGAATGGATTCCACTAGCATTATCTGTCACCCTATGAGAAATCATGTAGCTGTTGACAGAGTGGTGATCCTGTCAGTAAGGACACAGTCCCTGGAGCTGATGTTGCAACCTTGTGTGACAGTCTTTGTTTCCTCGGGTAACTTTCTATATAACTTTAAAATAAAACTCTGCCCTTCTCAGAAACTGACACAAGTAACTGCTAGTACTCTTTAATAGTTCAGTATACCATCTGATTTAATCAACTGCTTTGTTGTTTCTTCTTTTATACTGTGAAGCTACAATTATCAATAACATTGATAATAGCCCCTATCGACTGGGCATCTGTGCTACTATAGGTATTCTGCTAAGGAGTTCCTATGCAATGCCTCAATGATTGGTATTCTCATACCAGTACTATGATGAAAGTGGGATTATATCCCTCTAACAGAAAAGACAAATGAGGCAGAGAAGTGCTCAGATACGGTCTGTATGCTATGAATGTGTTGCTCTGATTGGTTGATAAATAAAATGCTAGTTGGCCAGTAGCCAGGCAGGAAGTATAGGCAGGGTAAATAGAGATGAGAATTCTGGGAACAGGAAGGATGAGTCAGGAGACGCTGCCAGCCACTGCCACCATGAGAAGTAAGATGTAAAGTACCAGTAAGCCACAAGCCACGTGGCAATTTATAGATTAATAGAAATGGGTTAATTTAAGATATAAGAACTAGATAACAAGAAGCCTGCCAAGACCATACAGTTTATAAGTAATATTAGTCTCTGTGTGTTTACTTGGGTCTGAGTGGCTGCTGGCCCTGGAGGGACTGGAGAAATTTCCAGCTACAGAGAGGTGAAATAAGTTGAGTCAAGGAGAGTGAAGGAAAAAACTGGGATATATACTCATGGACCCTTCCTGAGGATCTAAGTATATATGAGCTGCTTCCCAATAAAGAGTAAGTCAGACTTGGCTCAGTCTGAGAGGAAGGGACTGGACCTGCCTGGACTGAGTCTCCCAGGTTGATCGCAGTCCTCGGGGGAGGACTTGTCCTGGAGGAGGTGGGAATGGGGGTAGGCTGGGGGTAAGGGGAAGGGGTGGGAGGAGGGAGAATAGGGGAGCCCGTGGCTGATATGTAGAATTGAATGGTATTGTAAAATAATATATATATATATATATATAAAGCAAATACAAATAAAAATTCATAAATAAAACAAAAAAAAAGAGTAAGTCAGTTCCTTCTCCTGGTACCCAATAACCTCCCTTCACAGAGCAAACAACCATTCTTTAAACAACGTGCTTCTAATCCCCTCCTCTCTGTTCCTTTCCTTCTCAGGAAGTTCTTTCCTTTAACACTTCCCCTTAAAATGTGGCTTCTATACATGGATATAGCCATCTACATGGGGCCCAATCATCACAAGACTTCAGAGCTCTTTTTCATCATCAATTTCCAGTAATCACCTCAATTGCACTAATCTTTGCTTGCAGTTGTGTATAAACCATTCCACTGAAAAACTGACAAATCGACTCGGAGTTTACACCAGTAAATGAGCAATAGAACTCATAATTTTTATTAAGAATTTTTTTTATTAATTTTACATACCAATCACAGATTCCCCTCTTCCCTCCTCTCACCCCTCCAGCCTTCCCTCCACAACCCAGCTCCCATTCCTGCCTACAAGAAGGTAAGGCATCCCCATGGGGAGTCAGCAGAGACTGGTACATTCAGTAGAGGCAGGTCCAAGCCCTCCCCTGCCTCAAGGCTGTGTGATGTGTCCCACCATAGGTAGTGGCCTCTAAAATGCCAGCTCATGTGTCAGGAATGGATCATGATCTATCAAGGACTATGGGGTCCAGCCCCTCAATAGTCCCCTCCCAGGGTCCGGGAAGAATCTACAACCAGCTGATAATTAATCTTTGATGAAAAGAAATGAATCTGTGTACACGAAACTCCTTAGTCCATATACTTTATTATTCTGTGTCAGTTACAAACTTATATTCTGCTCTCATATTTAGGACATCTTTAGCCTGATTTCTCTCTACACTTGTCTGCAATCCCCTCTAGGTTCTATCTTAATTCCTTCATCTAGTTCTGCCCTTCTAGGTTCTCATCCATCTTGTTCCTTCCCATATCATTTCCTCTCCATCTCCTCTCTCTTCTTTTCGTTCTACCTCATCTTGTTCTTCCCCATCTGGCTCTTCCTCCTCTTCCATCTCATTCCTCTAGTACTCTCTTGTAGCCCTTCAATCTACTTCTTCCCCATCTCAGTTTGTTCCTCTCAAGTTCTTACCCATCTAGTTCCTCCATTCTCTTTCTCTGTCCTGTCGTGCCCTGGGAGTCCTGGTATATATACACTTACAAGTAGTATTCCCTTAGCAGTGCAAAACCAGGCTTCCAGGGTCAAATGGAGGGGTGATAAGAATCACATAGGGAGGCAATAACCATTAATTATCATTTGCAACCCCAAAGGGAAGTGACCAATGGGGAAATGAATTAACTAAAAGCTAAATTCAGGTAATATCTAAGGATAGGGCTCTTATGTGTGCAACTATAATCTTAAATGTGATTGGTAGAAAGTGTTAAAAATCTATAAGTTGCTAGGTCAATGGGAGAAAATAAACTGTCTTCTTTTTTCCTGTGGCTCCTATCTGTCCAGCTATCTACCGTTTTTCTGCAGGGTGGGGGAAAGTGTGCTCAGTCACTAGGCAACCTGTGTACAGCTAGATGCCTCTGGTGATAGTTAAAGGGAGATCTGGAACTGGAGGTAAGGTTTGGGAAAGGAGGAAGTAAGGCTTAATTGGCACATCTGCCAGGCCTTCTCAAACAGGTAGCCTGGATGCTTAAGTCTGTTCTTAGAAAGTACAGAGGTATCTCTGATAAAGTACTTTCCTCCATCTGGGGATGGACCTGGCCAGATGCTGCTAATGATAATTACAGGAGGCTTGAACTGGAGTTCTGGCTGAGCATAGCTGTCAGTGCAGAAGGTTATCTAAATATTCCTAGAAGTGGTTAGGTAAGGAGTTAGTGGTCTATAAAGTTTGGTAAGGCTGTAAGAAAGGAGGGTCCGAGCTGAATTGTGTAAAGCTATTACTTAACATCCACCTGACCTAGTGGTGTCTCCTTGTGGAATTTATCTTAAATCAGGAGAGTTGCATGTGGACTGTTATTACTGCTAGTCCTTGAAAGTAGCCAAAGGAGATATCTGATTCCAGAGAAAGCCTTTCCTGAGGCTGTTCTCCAAATACCTGGAATGTGTATGTCCAGAGAGTGATCAGTCCACACTGTTAGCCTTTCTTAGGGAAAAGTCAATAGGGAAATCTATGAAGGCACACATGATTTTCATAACAGAATACAGCTGATATATAACAAGCCAAGTAACACCAAAAACTCCTTGGGATTTGGCTTCCTCTGGAGAAATTCCCTGATTCCTCCAGGTAGTGACTTTGCCATAACCAGCTGAATTCTTATGATATTCCTGCGGCCCGCAGCAATGATCCTACTGCCAGGGGCCCCTTAAGCAGATCAAGCTACACAACTGCCTCACTATGCAGAAGGCCTAGTCCAGTCCAATGCAGGTTCCACAGGTGTTGGTCTAAATTTCTAGGTTCCCACTAGTTTGGTTTGGTTGTCTCTGTAGGTTTCCCCATCATGATCTTGATGCCCCTTGCTCATAGAATCCCTCTTCTCTCTCTTTGACTGGACTCCTGGAGCTCAGCCTGTTGTTTGGCTGTGAACCTGTATCTACTTCCATCAGTTAATGGAGAAAGGGTCTATGAGGACAGTTAGGGTATTCACAAATCTGATTAATGGGATAAGCAATTTCAGGTACCCTCTCTACTGTTGCTAGTAGTCTAAGCTGGGTTCATCCTTGGGGATTCGTGGGAACTTCCCTAGCACCCACTTCCTCCCTATCCTCATGATGTATCTATCACAGTATCTCTTTTATTGCTCTCCCACTCCATCCCTGTTCCAGCTCGACCATCCCATTCCCTTATATTCTCATCCCCCATCCCCTACCCTCCATTGCCCACCCCTCATCCCCAGTTTACTCATGTGGAACATATACACAATAGAGTACTACTCAGCAGTAAAAAACAATGACCTCAAGAAATTTGAAGGCAATGGATAGAGCTGGAAAATATCATCCTGAGTGAGGTAACCCAGATTCAGAAGGACAAACATGGTAAGTGGATACTAGATGTAAAGCAAAGGATAACCAGACTACAACCTACAGGTCCAGAGAAGCTAGCTAACAAGAAGGATCCAAAGAGGGATGCATAAATCACCCTGGGAGGGGAAATAGATGAGATCTCCATAGAACTCATAATTTTATGTTCAGGTCTCAGCTATGCTATTCTTCAGCAATGTAGCTTTGAGGAAGTCACTTAACCTATCAGCATGTTCTTACTCCCTTTGTGAAGAATAGAAATATTACCTACTTGTTACTGTAGAGATTATATGAGATAGCCAAGGCATAGGACTTGGCATCACCAATACAGAGAAACAGGTGAAGAAAATGCTGTTTGCTCACACAAAAGAGTTTTATTTGGTGTTAAAGGAGATTAAAACTATGTCATTTCCAGGAAAAAGGATGGAATTAGATATATTATTATTGTTAAGCAAATTAATGAATCTCAAAGATATAAATATCATGTACTTTCAAATGTAACTCCTATATTTTATAGAGATTCATAGATTTGTATATGTATACATGACATGACAACCCAAGAGAATTCTAAACAATTCTAAGACTTACTGTTTCTTATTTTGATTTTTTATTTAGTG
This sequence comes from Peromyscus leucopus, assembly GCF_004664715.2. Classification (NCBI taxonomy): domain Eukaryota; kingdom Metazoa; phylum Chordata; class Mammalia; order Rodentia; family Cricetidae; genus Peromyscus; species Peromyscus leucopus. Next base: position 424,290 of record NW_023504479.1, on the reverse strand, counting down.
GAAAATTTCAATGTAAATGAACTCCCCGCTTTCAATCTCAATCATCTAAAGTATTCCATTGTATATATTCATTATATACAATGTATACCATAGGATACCATGATATATAAGGACATTTTCATACAAGTATATATTAATTACTGTTCTGTTGCTGTGAAAAGACACCATGACAAAGGCAATCCTAACTAAGAAATCACTCCACTGAATGCTTGCTTACAATTTTAGAGGGTTAGTTCATGATCTTTATGGCAAGAAGCAGACAGGCATGTTTTAGAGTTCTGAGGAAGAAAAAAGAAAACAATAAATGTGACTGGAAATCATTAGCCTGTATGTGATATTATTTCATAAAAAATAAAGATCCCCTTTAACATCAGTGATTGGACTGTAGAATATAATTCTGAGCAGTTTTATCAAATAAGAAACACAGAGCCAAATACAGAGTTAAAAGCCCAAGAGGTCAGAGCAGCAGCCAAGAGCCAAGACCAAGACCGTCTTCTTACCCCTCGCTGTCGTCCTTCCCCTGAAAGAGACCTACTTCCTGTGTATCTGTCTTTTTATTGACTTTCTGTTCTGCCTTCTCATTGGTTGTAAACCTAACCACATGATCTCCTCGTCACTGCCTGTCTACAAAGACCTCCAGGTCTCTATGGTTGGTATTGAGATTAAAGGCATGTGTCTCCATGTTGGCTGTATCCTTGAACACACAGAGATCTGCCTGTCATGTTTTCGGGATTAAGGGCATGTGCTACCCACTGCCAGACTTCTACTAAGTGGCTTGCTATTAGCTCTGACCCCAGGCACTTTTATTTATTAACATACAAATAAAATCACATTTCAGCACAAATAAAATATCACCATATTGGACCATAAGCCTGAAGCTACCAATCATATACAGTAGTGAGTACAAGGGCAGAGGCTGTGACACTACTCCACCTTGGGTCAGTCATAGTGCCTCCCTCGGTCTCTCTGAAATGCCCTTCCTAGGTGGTCAGTGGCGGCAGTCAGAATCCCTTACTCAGTGAACAGTCTGAAAAGGATATGAAATAACATATAAGAAATGTGTATCATATTGTCTGGCATGTACCGAGTATCCAGAAGGAGGACAGAATGGTTCCTTGTATTCATCAGAATGAATTTCTTAAGTTCCAACTCTGTGTTGGACATGGTTCTTGGAGGCCTAGAGATAGCATTGAATAAATGCCCCTATTATCATGCTGCTTACAATCTGGTGGAAGAAGACAGATAATAAACAAGTATGTTAGGTAGTAAAAAATGCTTTGGAGAGATATAAAGCAAGGAAAATAAGACAAGAGTATGGGCTTGGGGCTCTTAAGGTGTACTTGGGGAAGAAATCATTGCTTACTGGGAACTGACCCCCAGGCTGAAGTGTTATACCTGTCCTGTTTCTGAAGTCAACAGTAGGGAAAATGAATCACTCCACACCTTACACCTTGGTTTCATCTGACTTGTTTCTTTTTTAACAAATAAGTTCATTTTAGTACAGCTTGCTAGCAATGAGAAGGTAATTTCCATGTGGCACCTCTCTAATGAATAAAACATTGCCAGGAAGCACAAGCAGAACTTGATGCACTAGCATTAGATACAGAGCATCAGGAATACAAGTAGTGTCACTGCCACAGGAAGCAAAAGATCACATACATCCCCAGGTGCTGAAGAGAAGAAAAGATATTTCCATAATCGAATAATACACCCTTGATCTATTTGTCTGTTTGAGAAGTAACCATGCCTTTTTTTGTCAAATAACCTAAAAATACATTGAGATGAGAAAGTGAACTCCATGGGAACATCCCAAATTAGAAACCTTTTCAGATCAAGCCTTTCTCGCTCCTGCACTGGAAGGCTCCAAAGCAAAGCTCATTTCAATTTGTTTAACTCTGTAACTGTGGCTCTTAAGACTCTCGAGTCACCTGTGATATTGGAAGTCACGGGTATGCACTCTCCTACAACTGGCTGAGTATCCTTTATCCAAAATGGGATCATGAAAATGTTCCCAGTCTGAGAATTTGTTCTGATTTTGGAACATAATCATATACATTCTAAGATTATATTAAGGATGGAAGTTGAGTTTCAATAAGAAATTCATTCTTATTACATTCTGAGATTATATTAAGGATGGAAGCTGAGTTTTCAATAAGAAATTCATTCTTATTTCATATGTATCTTGAACACAGCACCAGACAGTAATATTACATGGTATTTTTAATGCATCTGCATTTTTACCACAACCCATCACAAAAAGTCAAGTGGAGAGTGTAACTGTGGGATCACATTGCCACTCACATTTCAAGTTTGGAGTATTTCAGTCCTTGTATTAGAGACATTCAACCTACACACACAAGGACAGAAAGTCTACAATCCACACTTGAAATAAACTCATGGGTATTTACTAGAGACGATAACTTATAAACAAATTATTGTGGGGAAATGGAATGTGTAAAATAAAGGAAGTATGGAGTGAAGGAAGGAAGGAGGAAGACAGGAACAGACAAATGTAACCTGGAAGTCACACTCCAACTGCACTTTGAAAAAAGACAAACGAGCAAGTGAATGAGGAGTCCATTCAAACTGCTTGCAAATATGTAGTTCAAATGCAACCTAGTATTCTAAAACAGTACTGCACATTCAAAAGGAGCTGAAAAGGGCTAAGGACTCAGTCAGGAAAAGTCTTGTCATGCTAGCATGATGACCCAAGTTCGATTCCAGAATCCACTTAAAAGGAAGGCATGGTATCATAAGCTTGTAATCCCAATATGGGGAAGCAGAAACAGGTGGAGTTGAACTGGGCAAGCAGCCAAGCCTAACTGGTGATCCCCCTGGTCCCAATAGGAGACTGAGACTCAAAAATCATTAAAAACAAATGATACTCAGTTGACCTCAAGCCTCTACATGCACAGACACATGTGTAAGTATACACTACCCCACAAATTCACATGCACACATCACACTTGTATGCACACACCAAAGTAAAGAGAGCTGGGTATATAGAATAAAAATGGACCGACATCAGGAGCAGTGTTACAGAGGTCGTAGAGAGTCTCAGCTCAAAGAATCAAGTTGGACTCCTTCCTTATTGTCATACATCTGAAGACAGAATTGATCAGTTGTGCATTTAAAATTAATCATGTAAAATATTCCCCTATTAATTTTTGTTCCTCATCATTTAAGCCATCCCTGTCCAATTTTAATAACATAATTTTGTGGCCTGAGAGCTGTCCTGTATTCTGTACCTCTAGAGTCACACCTGAATATATGAATTGAATTTATGTCTGAGTGAAAAGGTAACAGATTAATAGCTTCATAAATTAATCTATTCATCCATTATACTAAGAGTAGAAAATCTAAAAAGAGGCAGTTCAATCTAACATCTTCTATTATTATGCTTTAAAACAGAAGCCCAGGAAAATGAGATAAAAATTTATAACCCAAGACCAAAGAGCAAGTGGCATGCAATGGCTACAGTGCTTGGTTCCTGGGGCCTCTCAGAGTGATACTTTCAAGTTGAAATTTCCTTCTTTTAATAAAAATGATTGTTATCCGTATATTAGATCAAATATAAATGCTTTCATAGTTTAATTGATATATAAAGAAAGGCATATTTAAAATATGATTTATTCTAGATGTCTGGACAACAAATAATAAGATGATGGTGGTGATAGTAAAATAAATATAAAGTGTCAAGCAGGTTGTTAGACTGCTTTCGTTTTTTTATTTTAGAAAGAAAAGAGGGATGCACTTTGTAATATTTTCATTGCCCATAGCTGAGATCAGGACCATCAAATACATAGTGGTTATGCTGCACCCTCCATCTACCTTGGAGAAACAAACACTGAGTCTATGAGCATTCTTCCAGACCGAATCCTCAGTCATTTGCCCCACAATGCTCACTGGGAGCTGACAGCCAGAGCGCAGTATCCTAGACCAGCAGATCCCTTCTATTTTCCAAACAGTCCAGCTTCTCTCTATTTCAACCCATCTTCTGTTCTGTCAGCAGAGCTGTTTTCTTAAAACCCAAAGCTAACTATATCATAAAGCCACGTTAAAATCCTCCATTGTTCTTCAGCACTAGAATGATAAATATAAACTTTTCAGCCTAGCCTGCCTAACAGGTCCTTTAGATTCATTTTATCTGCTTTCCAGGCCATATTTTAAGTCCTTTTTCTGTTAGATGCCCTTGTTAGTCACTCAAACCAACCTCAGACATTCAGAGCCTTGAAATGACACATTGATTTTGCACATTCTATTTCATCATTCTCCTTTCTATGTGATTTTTTATCCTGTGAAGTAGACGTCAAATAAATGTTTCACCCTTGTCAAGCTCTTCCTTTAAGGGACATATGGTAGTACCCATCCCCTCCTATTTCAAGACACACCCTTTTTTCTACTCTCAGCACATGAAAGCTCAAAAGGAGATGCACTAAAGTCATGTGACTTGGACCTGACGATGAGAAGGACATTGTCCAAGAGACAACACAGAGATTGGCTCAAACATGGGCAGGTAACAACTGCTAACTCAGAAAACCTTCTCTCCCCTGTGTCTTCCAACCCAATAAAAAAAGGCAAAAAAAAAAAATCTGACATAAAATAGTATGGTAGTTGTGGTAGACTATTTTATGCCATGATATGGTAAAGTTCTGCAGGAAAATTAAGCCTTTGGCCTAGGAAGTAGTAGTCAAAATAGATACATAAAAAGATACTGCTAATGGACTGTATTGAACCTCTGGATTCCTTTGTTTTTAAGTTGGCGTTAAATTTTTGTTATTGGCTAAAGGAATTATCCAGCTGAAGCATCCTACAGGAAGAATGGATTACTATATCCCTTGTGGCTCCATAGGTCTCTGTTTAAAAACCTCTAGAGTAGCAAGTATGGTGTTAGATTTAAGTTATTTGGTTGGACAATGCATCATGTGAGCAGTGGCTGATATTACTCATCTTTGGTCCTGTAGAGGTATCTGTTGAATGAGTGGAGCCAAATACTGCAATCACATCCCATATTTCTAGTACCATTAGCTTCTCAAGTTCACAACACTCAAAAGCCAGGGGGTCTCACATGCCCCCATTCCCCTCAACTGTGTCAGAATTGCCTCTAAATCTAGAAGTGCAATTAGTTCCAAACATACTTGTAAGTCTCTCAGATCATGAACTACCTGTTCCAGTGGAGTGAGGCATCATATCAAGAACTTCCCTGAGGCTAATATTCTTAGAAATAGGATATTGAATTTTTATTTTACAGATAGAAACTACTGAGAAATATAATGATTTTACATACAAAATTGTGGAAAATAAAACTCAATCCAATATTTTTGGCTAATAGGGCCATAGATAAAGATAAATAAATGCCAACGTTTTCAATGTGCTATCTAAAGATGATAACAGCATAGGTAAATATTGGAAATTTTCCTTTTTTACTTATTTCTCTATTTACCAAATTGTACTTATACAGTATTATATTTTATAATAGGATCATAAAGGTCTTTCACTTTAAAAAACATGGCTCTCTGCATCTGTATCTGTTTTTTGTGGCTTTTCTTGGACTCTTTTCCTCCTGTTTGTTCATTTTATCCATATTGCAATGTATTTGTTTTTTTTATTCTTTTATTTATTTATTCCTTAAATGTATGTTCATTTCTAATGAGAGACATAAATGGGTGCATCCAAATGGAAGGGAAGTGTGGAGTAACTTGGAGAGAGGTAGAGAGAGGGGAAACTGTAATCAGAATATATTGTATAAAAAATCTATTTTAATAAAAGAAAAATAATAAATAAATATAGGCTGGAATTATTTCATTACAATGTCTCCTTGTGGTCCCAATACAGAGGAAGATGAAAGGAAATATGTTTTGAAAATGAATAGAGTCTTAACTTTGATACTTAAGCCTCCTGTACACCTGCTTCCTGAGACCCTGACATAAATGACTGCATTATTCCCACCAGTTTGCCTTACTGACTTTGCAGATGTAACCCCTGACTTCTTCAGTAAAACATTTCCACTAGTGCCCCCAAGCAACAGTGTCACAAACCATATATTTTTCTGAGAATATTCACATTCTACAGTTTAGAAAAAATAAAATGTGCATCATATACTACCATATGGCAGTCAAATATGAATCATATTTGCAAGTAAAAACTTCATGCAGTCACTCATGGCCTCTGTCTTCAAGTTTCAGCTAAAAATAAATCCAAGAAAAGTTCAGTCTCTCCCTCAGCTGACACTTCACTGCAGGTACCTCCGGATTCTAAAGGTAAACTAAGGAATTTAATATGAAGGAGAAAATCCTGACAAATGTGTAATATTGTTCATATACCAGGTACCACCTATTTCTCAGTTCAAGGAAACACTACAAATAGGAATGGTTGTCAAAATGGACTGACCATGACATCTCCATAGGATCAGTCTGTAGGTCCATGCAGATCCTTAGATCTGTGCAGTCTTCACCTAATTTCCATCTAATCTTCCACACCTGCCTATCTCAAACTAATCTAGATAAAAATTTTTCCAAACCTCATCTAAGATCAGCTCACATTAAGCATCACCTGTATACCCACCAGGGATCTGTTCAATATAAATCCATTAGTTGAGCTGGGCGGTGGTGGCACACGCCTTTAATCCTAGCACTCAGGAGGCAGAGCCAGGCAGATCTCTGTTGATTTCTAGGCCAGCATGATCTACTGCTTACTGAGCAAAGTTCCAGGACAGGCACCAAAAGTACACAAAGAAACCCTGTCTCGAAAAAAAACAACAAAAAGGTCTTTAGGTAGTCTTATGATCAATTCTTCCATTAAGTAGATTTCAAAGGTTCCAGTGTGATCTCGCTGAACATAAGTTGGGAAGAACTGCTTAATGCCCATTACTTATACAAACATTGAACATGTAAATAACTTCAAGAGCATGTATGATAGAAAAAATAATTTAGAACTTGCAGTTCTGAGGATCATCTTTGCTTTACCATACTCTAATAGTATTATAATGTGAATCATATATTTTTATAATGTTATTTTAAAAATCTAAAATTATTAAAACAAACTATTTGTATTTATAATTATATTGCTTTTAATGCCTTTCTAAAATATAACTTTTAATAATTTCTGTTTAATATCCTACTCATAAAATCTCTTCAAGTTTAACATCTGCCACTGGCAAGTTCTTAGAGACAGCTAAGCATACCACTGGGGCCAGGCCCTGGGATATAGTCTAAGAATACATGAATACAGAGTGGTCTCTGCCACCAAAAGGCCTCAATCCAGATGTAAAAGAGAGCGAGATGTAAAGAAATCACAACAAAGAAGAAAGTGCTAAGTGCAAGTCTCTTCAAAACACAGAGAGTACAAACAGGTCTAAAAGGAGAGTCGGGGGAGAAATTCAGAAAATGTTTTGTAGAAAATGCATCATTTGATCCGAGTCTCAAAGCACACCAGACGTGGATGGGAGCATGCACATGGCAGGGTGGAGACACTTACATCCTGGTCCCCAAAGGAAGAGCAAGGACAAGAGTTTAAACATATAAAAAGAGTCAGATATGTATCCATTCTATGGATTACAGTATATTTGTAACCTAGAAATCAAGTGAAGGAGAAATAAGAAACAAATGTTGAAGTCCTTTTTTATGTCAAAAAAAAAAAATACTAGCTATATGAAAATGGGCTTCTCTTAAAAATTGCCGGTGGCTAGAGAGATGGCACAGTCTGTTCTTACGAAGGACCCAATTTTGATTCCCAGCACCCACATCGTTGACTCTATTTCCAGGGGATCCAATGCCTTCTCCAATCTCCATGGACATTACAGACATACATGCAGGCAAAACACTCAAACACATGAAATAATTTTGAATTTATATATTTACTTTGAACTGGCACATCCGGTAGCAATTACTGATACATAGTAAGATCCTGTCTCAGAAAAGAGTTTACTTAGGTACAAAATACGCACAAATTTAATATGAATTATCTTGAGTTTGGGTATATGTACACATCCATGATACCCTCAGCAAAGTAAAGCACTAAGATATATATCTTTACTTTCAAAATGTTTTCATGTTGTATTATGTTTGTGTTGTTACTGTTATATGTTTGTTTCAGCAAGAACTTTGTGTGTATGTGGAGGAGTATTGTTTGTATGTGACTATTCATATAATGTGTTCATTTGTGCCTGCAAATGCACATGTGTACACAGGCATGTGGAGAGAGGTTGACATTATTTGTCTTTCTTAATCACTGCCCATATTAGTTTTTGAACCTTGCTTTGCCTGGCCAGCAAGCCCCGAGTATCTGCCTGTCTCCTTATCCTGGGTTCACTACAATGTCTAACATTCCATGTGAGCATCACAGATCTAAACTCAGATCCTCACATTTGCCCAGCAAGTGCTTTATCTACTGATTAATCTATCTCCTCAGCCCCCAGGGCTTCTGGCACAGTATCCTCTCCACATGCAGTGCATAGCACTACCTTTCTACAAATATTTTTTCTTCTTCAGTAAGAGAAGCTTTAGACCCATTGAAGTTCAATGGTCTTTTTGTCTCTCTCTAGTTCCTGGCAGACATCATTCTACCCTATGTTTCTAAGTTTAATTATTTTGCCTTCTTCCTGCACATAGAAATATGTAGTATGTGTCTTATGACTTCCTTTAAATGTCTTAATGTCTTCTAAGTTTATCCATACTGTCACAAGGTGCAAGATTCCATAATTTTTAAGGCTGTGTAAAATAATATCCCACTGTATGTATAAATATTGTCCCAGTTTGCTTTCTATCGCTGTAGTAAAGACTATGAGCAAAAGCAACTTGTGTAAGAAAAAATGTATTTGTCTTACACATCCCAATCATTGTCCATCATAGCGTGAAGTCAGAGTAGGAATTCAAGCAGGGTAGGAAACTGGAGGCAGGAACTGAGCAAAGATTATGGATGAATGCTCCTACTTAGCTTTATCTACCATGACTTGCTCTGTTTTCTTACACAACCCAGGGCTTCCAGCACAGGGTTATCAATGCCCACAGAGTAAGAGTACACACTCTCATATTCATATCATTATCATATTGATTATGATTCTCATAATCAATAGCCAATAAAATGCCCCCACAGACTTGCCTACAGGTCATGTGAATGGATAAATTTTTTTATTCAAGTGAAGTTTCCCTTCCCAGATCACCCAGGCTTGTATCAAGTTGACAAAAAATAACTGCTAACATATATTCCTTACCCATTCATCTGTCATATGAGCATTGGATGTTCCCATATCTTGAATATTTTGTATATAATGTTGTTTTGAGATGGCACAAATACATCTCAAAAACACTGATTTGAATTATTTTGGATACATATCCAAGTGTGGAATGGCTAGATATCATATGGTTAGTTCTATTTAGAAATTAAAATACACAGTTCCTAAATAGATTATTATAACAAATCAAATAAGCATTTCAGTATTTGTGTGCTGTTTAACGTTTCTACTAGAGAAAGAGAAAGTATCATGGAACAAGAAAGAGATTTTCAAAATGCGTTTAGATACCATATCCATTTCTGGAATAGATCACAAAAGCCACACACAAGCAGTAGTAAATGAAATACTATTTGCAAAGTACTAAATATTACCCCTAAGCTCAAGTCTTCAGTGGATTTAAGAGGTGGTATGTAGCATGAATCATAATTGGTCTTAATAAAAACCGAGGCCAGATATAGGGAATAAATGCTGAAAGATTAGAGAAGCAGAGCAGCCAGCCACTAGTTCTCTACCTCTATAAAAATCCTCAGCCAAAGAGAGTCGAGCTCCTGTCTCCTCCCGCCTTATATTCCTCTCTCCCACCCAGCGATATCACTTCCTGACTCCACCCTAATGCTGGGATTAAAGGCATGAGATCCAAGTGCTGGGAATCAAAGGTGTGTGCCACTACTGCCTGACTCTGTTTCTTCTTTTAGACCGGATCAATCTTGTGTAGCACAGCGGTGGCCTTGAACTCACAGAGACCTATCTGCCTCTGCCTCCCTAGTACAGGCAGTGGCTTAACTCTGCATTCTGATCTTCAGGCAAGCTTTATTTGTTAGATCACAAACAAAATTTCACCACAGTGGTATTTTGTAATTTATTAAATCATGAGCATTGAATTCTTATGATTCATGCCCTTACAAAAGAGAGCCCAGAAGAGCTAGCTAGGCCATTCTGCCATAGGAAGAGAACAAGAAGTCACCATCTATGCCCAGGAAATGCATCCATCCCAGACAGTAGATCTGCTAGGCCCTGGAATTTGTAATTTTCAAACACTAGTAGAACAGTAAGAAATAACTCCTGTCACTGGGGTTTTTTCTCACATAATATATTCTAATTATAGTTTTCCCTCCTTCTACTCCTCCCAGTTCAACCACTACCTCACCTCCATCCAGATCCACTCCTAGTTCTGTCTCTCATTAGAAAACAGGCTTCTAAGGGAGAATAATAAAATAAAAAACAATGTAATGAGATAAAACAAAAACTAATACATTCAGAATTTAACAAAACAAATAAACAGAAGGAAAGGGGCTCAAAAAAACAGAGACCAACTTGTTTGCATACTCAGGAATCCCATTAAAAAACACTAAACTTGAAGCCCAATAATATATTATGCAAAGGACCTGCAGGATAAAAAGAGGGAAAGAAAATATATGTATAAATAAAATAAAACAAAAAATTAGATAAAATTTAAGAAAAATGGAAAAGCCTGCTACAGTATTGTGAAACAAGAACGTTCCAAAGATGCCAATGAGTTTATTTTCTGTTGGCATCTATTAGTCATTCAGCTTTCACTTAAAGAGTGGTTTCTTTCTCTAGTGAGACTCCCTTGGAGAAAACTAAATTCACATTTGTAAGCAGTTATCAATTGGAGATTGCTTCTAGGTTAAGGATCAGAGCATGTGTCCACATCTCTTTTCTGCTCTAGGCCCCATGTGGGCAGACAGGTGCAGAAACCTACTCTATGAATTCTATGTGCATCAATAATATTGATTTTAGAGGGTCTTGTTTTCTTGGTGCCATCTACATTCTTTGGCTCTTACGCTCTTTCTCCTCTCTTTTTTCAGTGTTCCCTGATCCCTGAGGGGAGGGACTTGATGGAGACATCCCATTTAGGGCTGAGTGTTCCAAGACCTCTCACTTTCTGCATTCTATCAGTCTGTGAGTCTCAGTATTTCTTCCCAACTGCTGCAGGAGAAAGCTTCTCTGGTGATGGCTGAGCAAGGCACTGATTATGAGTATAGCAGAATGTCATTAGGAATTCATTTCATTGCTATGTTTGGTTTTGTTTGTTTTTAGAACAGTAGTATTTGGTACCTTAGGTCCCTTGGCTATCTAGTCTTAGGATCTTGGTCACTCAGTAGTGTCAGGTATAGGTGACATCTTGTGGGGTGGGCCTTAAGTCAAATCAGATATTGGCTGGTTTCTCCCACAAGCATTGTGCCAGCATTGCACTAGCATATCTCTTGCCACCAGGACACCATTACCATTTAAAGAGTGTAAGACTGTTTGGTGGTGTTTAGGCTTTCCTTTTGATGGCCTGCAGAGTAGCTTCCTGTAGCAAAGACACTAGGAAATAGGAGTAAAGGCTCTATGTAGGCATCAGGCTTGACTTTTCCAATAAGTTGTATAGGTAGGTGCTGTCTTCAACAATGGGGTCTTGCTGTCTTCAGCAACGAGGCCTTGCTATCAGTGTGTGGAGAATAACCTATAGTATTGGCAGCAGCCTCATTTGTTTGGGGATTTCCATAGAAGCCCTTTGGCTAACAACACACTGAAATGTAACTCAATTCCAATACTGGAAGCTCCGTTCGGTGACAAGAGATGTCCAGTTAGGGCTCTGTCTCCCCCCAATATTTGCCGGTTTCATTTAGATCACTTTCATATATGTATACACTTTAGGGAGCTTCTAATGTACTAGGTTTCCACAATACCCCTCAAATGTCCCTTTATTGTAGCTGTTTATCCATATTCATTCCCTTGGCCCCTTTCTCCTTCCCATCCTCCCTTTGCTCCTCCCATTCCAGTCCCTCCTCCATTCATCCATAACTATCTATTCTATTTCCCTTTCCTAGGGAGAGCTAGCTGTGCCCCCAGTCCCTGACTCTATATGTAACCTCTGTGGTTCCATGGAGTCTAGCTCTGCTGCCATTGACTTAACAGTTAACATCCACATATAAGCGAACACATACCACAGTTGTCTTTCTGGGTCCAGGTTAATTCCCTAAGGTCTATTATTTTTTCTAGTGGCCATCCATTCACCTGCAGATTTCAGGATTTCATTTTGTTTTTTTAATTACTGAGAGGCATTTGATTGTTTCTGATTACTGGCTATTATGAATAGAGCAGCAATGAATATGACTGAGCAAGTGTTTCTGTGGTAGGATGAAGCACGAATTGGGTATTTGCCAAGAGTGGTATAGCTGGATCTTGAGGTAGATCAACTCCCATCTTGCCGAGGAACCACCATATTGATTTCTATAGTGGCTGTACAAGTTTGCACTCCCAGCAGCAATGGATGAGTGTCACCTTACTCCACATCCTTGTCTCTATGATCTGGCACTTGTGTTATTGCTCTTAGCCATTCTGACAGGTATAACATGAACTATCAGGTTAGTTTTGATTTGCATTTCCCTGATGACTAAGGATTCTGAATATTTCTTTAAGTGTTTCTCAGCCATTTGAGATTCCACTACTGAGAATTCTCTGTTTATATCTATACTACATTTTTAATTGGGTTGTTCTCTTGATATCTAGTTTTCTGAGTTTTCTATATATTTGGATATTAGTTCCCTATCAGATATGGAGTTTGTAAAAATCCTTTCCCATTCTGTAGACTTTGTCCAAATGATGGTATCCTTTGCTGTGCTGAAGTTTCTCAGTTTCATAAGGTCCCATTTATTAATTGTTGATCTTAGTGTCTATGTTAACAGTGTTCTGTTCAGAAAGTCATTTCCTGTACCAATGAATTCAAAGCAAAACTTCACCTTCTCTTCCATCAGGTTCAGTGCATGTGCTTTCTTCTACACAGATAGCCAGTGTGTGACCAGCACCATTTATTGAAGATGCTGTCTTTTATTGTGGCGTGTGTTTCTGTCTTGTTTTTCAAAAATCAGGTGTTCATAGTATATCGATTTATGTCTGGGTCTTCTATTCAATTCCATTGATTGGCATGTTGTTTTTGTACCAGAACCATACTGACTTTATTACTAGAACTCTGTAGAACAATTTGAGGTTGGGGATGGTGATATTTCCAGCAGTTCTTTAATTCTTTGGGATTGTTTTAGCTATCATGGTTTCTTTGTGTTTGTATATGAAGCTGAAAATTGTCTTTTTCAAGATCTGTGAATAATAATGTTGGAATTTTAATTAGGATTGCAATTAATCTGTAGGATGTTTTTGGTGGAATATCCATTTTTACAATTTTAATCCTACTAATTCATGAATATGGGAAATCTTTCCATCTTCTGATATCTTCTTCAATTTCTTTCTCCAATGTTTTAAGGTTTTTATATTTCACTTGCTTTTTTGAGTTATCCAAAGATATTTCATATTGTTTGAGGCTATTGTGAAAGTGTTGTTTCTCCGATTTCTTAGACCATTTGTCACTTGCATATAGGAAGACTACTGATCTTGTGAGTTAATTTTAATCCAGCAACTTTGCTGAAAGTGTTTATCAGCTATAAGTTTCTCAGTAGAATTTTTAGTGTCACTTATATGCATAACTATCATATCGTCTACAAATATCAATACTTTGACTTCTTCCTTTCTGATTTGTATCCCCTTGATCTCCTTCTGTTTGTTACCTTATTGATCTAGCTACTCTTCAAGTACTACATTGAATATGTAAGAAGAGAGTGGACAACCTTGTCTTGTTCCTGATTTTAGTGGAGTTGCTTTGTTTGGTTTTTTTTCTCCATTTAAGTTGATGTTGGTTATGGGCTTGCTGTAAACGGCTTTATTATGTTTAGATATGTCCCCTTTATCCCTAATCTCTCTGGGACTTTTATCATGAAAGAGTGTTGGATTTTGTCAAAGGCCTTTTCTACATCTAATGAGATGATCATGTGGGTTTAGTAGGCTTATATGGTAGATTACATATATCAGTGTATGTATGTTGAACCATGTGGCATCTCTGTGATGAAGCCTACTTGATCGTGATGAATGATCTTTTTAATATGTTCTTAGATTCAGTTTGCAAGTATCTTATTGAATATTTTTGCATCTATATTCATAAGGGAAATTAGTCTGCAATTTTCTTTGTTTCTTTATGTGGTTTGGGTATCAGGGTAACTGTGACCTTCTAAAACAAATTGGACAATGTTCCTTCTATTTCTATTTTGTGGAATAATTTGAAGAATATTGGCATAAACTTTTCTTTGAAAGTCTGGTAGAATTCTGCATCACAACCATCTGCTTTAGGCTTTGTTTGGTTGGGAGACTTTTAATGACTGCTTCTATTTTTCAAGGGGTCTATTTAAATTGCTTATCTAATCTTGATTTAACTTTGGTATGTGTTGTGGCTCAAGAAAATTATCCATTTCTTTTAGATTCTCTAATTTGTTGGGGTACAGATTTTTAAAGTATGTCTTTATGATTCTCTATATTTCCTCAGTGTCTGTTGGTATTTTAATGTGGATATTCTCTTTCCACCTTTTATTCAATTTGGATAAGCATTTGTCAGTCCTATGATCCTTTGTATTGTTTTATTTCTTTGTCTCTATTTTGTTGATTTCATCCACAAGTTTGATTATTTCTTGCCATCTACTCTTTTGGGGTGTGGTTTCTTCTGTTTGTTACAGAGCTTTCAGGTGTGCTGTTAAGTTGTTAGTATGAGATTTTTTTGTAGGCATTTAGTGATGAGCTTGACTCTTAGAACCACATAATTGTGCCCCATAAGTTTGGCCATGCTCTGTGCTCATTTTCATTCAATTCCAGAAAGTCTTTAATTCCTTTCTTCATTTTTATCTTGACATATCTTTCCTTCTGTAGAGACTTGCTCAGTTTCCATGAGTTTGTAAGTGATGATATGTCTATTGGTAAGAGTAGAATATTGAAGTCTCCCACTTATCAGTTTTTGAGGATCAATATGTGATTTAAGCTGTAGTAGTATTTCATTTATAAACATGAGTGTCCTTTTGCTTGATGCATATATATTAAGAATTACAGTGTTCTTTGGTGGACTTTTCCTTCAATAAGTATGTACTGTCCTTCCTTATTTCTACTAATTACTTTTGGTTTAATCTATTTTATCAGATATTAAAATGGCTACAAGAGCTTGCTTTCTTATGTCCATTTGCTCAGAATATCTTTTTCCAACCCTTTACTCTGAGGTGATGTCTACCCTTGATGCTAAGATGTATTATATGTAGCAGAAGGAAAGAAAGATACTGTTTTTTTAATCCATTCCATCAGTCTATCGTTTTATTGGAGAGTTGAGACCACTGATGTTGAGAGATATCAATGAGCAGTTTGTTGATTTCTATAATTATGCTGTTGTGGTTTTTTATTTTGTTTTTGGTTTGCTTGTGTATGGGGGTTGTCTAGGATTATTTATTTCCTGTGGGATTTTGGGTTTGTGGTTAAACTCTTTAGGCTGGGATTTTCCTTCTAGAACCTTCTGTAGAGCTGGGTATGTAGATATATATTGCTTAAATTTGGTTTTATCATGGAATATCTTATTTTCTCCATCTATTATGATTGAAATATTTTCTGGGTATAGTAGTCTGAGCTGGTATCTGTAGTCTCTTAGAGTCTGTAGAACATCTGTGCAGGCTCTCCTGGCTTTTACAGTCTCCAGTGAGTAATCAGGTATTATTCTATTAGGTCTGCCTTTATATGGTACTTGGTCTTTTTCCCTTAGAGCTTTACTATTCTTTGTTCTACTCATTTACTGTTTCAATTATTATGTGATGAGGGGGACTTTCTTTTCTGGTCTGGTCTTTTTGGTGGTCTGTATGTGTCTTATCACTTGATCTCATTTAGGTTATGGAAATTTTCTTCTATGATTTTGTTGAAAATATTTTCTGTGCCTTTGACATGGGTTTTTTTCCCATTCCTCTATTCTTATTATTCATAGATTTAGTCTTTTCACAGTACCCCACACTTCTTGGATATTTTGCTAGGATTTTTTTAGAGTTAACATTTTCTTTGACCAAAGTATCCATTTCTTCTATCATGTCTCCAGTACCTGAGACTGTCTCTTCATCCTTTTGTATTCTGTTGAAGAGGCTTATCTCTGAGGTTCTTGGTCAAGTTCTAAATTTTTGTTTCCAGATTTCCCTCAGTTTGGGTTTCATTTATTCTATTTACACTTTCATGTATTGAATTGTTTTATTTATTTCCTTCAACTGTTGTGTTTTCACAGGTTTCTTTAAAGGATCTATCCATTTCCTCTTTAAGGTCTCTATTATATTTTTTAAACTATTTTAAGATCTTTCTCTTGTGCTTCAGCTACATTGCTATACTCAGCGTCTGCTGTGGTATGGCTGCTGGGCTCTAGTGGAGACCTATTGTCCTGGCTGTTACTGTGTTTTCACTCTGGCTTCTAGGCATCTATACTTGGGAAGACTGCAATTCTAGGTGCTGGTATCTGGTCTTGTCTTTACTGAGTGGGTGTTTTATTCCTTGGTTTCTGTCATTCTCTCTGCTTTTTTAGGAGAGTTTTGTGTTGCCTACTAGGAAATTCTTCTGGGATCCTGATAGGTGTGGCCACTGGGGTTCCAGGTAAAATGTGTTTCTAGCTATTGTAAAATGACACTTAGGAATTGGAATGGGCTATAAAGCATTGACTGAGGGGTCCACAGGATGGAGGAAAGCAGGGTATTCTACTGGGATCTGCTTAGTTCCCTTGGAATGGAGGCAGGGAGTGAGGAAAGGCTGCAGCAGTGGTCTTCTACAAAAATAAGATGGGACTCAGGAATTGGAGCAATGGAAGGAGAGGTGAAGATCTGCCGTTAGCCCTCTGCTTTCCCATAGTGACTTCCTGTTGCTTTGAAGCCCCCTGGTCTGTAGTGTGTTGTTAAAACAGCCCAAGTGGACTATGATGCAAGTTATACATTCATTTTTTTATCCAGAAATAGAACACTGAAGGGAGCTCTTTTGTGCTCTGTGATACACCTCTTAGTTCTTAACCCAGGTGCTGGAATAGCTCCAGAACCATGTCCTCATATCTATGGTTTCACCTCACAGCCAAGGAAGCTGATATCTAAGGATGGTTAAGGAGGGAATATAAAGTCTCTGGAGCCTTGTGTCAGGTCAAGATAACTCTTAAAATTGCTCCCCTGAATGGCTGGCTATGAATCTTGAAATTTAAACAGTTTTAATTTTTTTTTCTTCCATCCACTAGTATTGATGACAGCAGCACTCTTATTTAGCACCCCATGCTTACCTCTGCCAGATATCCATGCCCAAGGATTTAACCTGCAACACAAGCTAATATAAAAAGACTCGGTGCCTTCAAAAATATCAGTGAACATTTGTTTGTTATATATGTGTTGGGCACTCACAATGGACACGAACTAACATTTCAGAAAGTAAGAAAGAAAAAGATGTTGGAGCTGTCTCCATTTGATACAGTGTAACTACCAAGACTTGAGCTCAGGTCCCAGAACTCAGTCACAGATTCAAGAGCCTATAAGCTCAGCCTTGCAGACAGTAAGCACAATGAGCTTCAGGCAGTCCCCTGAAGCTCACTGGCTGGCCAACTTAGTGAAATAGGCAAGCCTCGGGTTCATCAAGAGACCATGTCTCAAAACATAAAGGTAAAGCAATAAAGGTTGTTGACTCC
Organism: Peromyscus leucopus; assembly: GCF_004664715.2. NCBI lineage: Eukaryota > Metazoa > Chordata > Mammalia > Rodentia > Cricetidae > Peromyscus > Peromyscus leucopus. The sequence continues at coordinate 406,507 of NW_023504479.1, read as the reverse complement.
CATCAACAACCTCAGGGTTACATACAAACACACACATACATGCACAAGTACACACAAACATGTACACCAGGACATATATACACCTCAGCAGAGAGAGAGAGAGAGAGAGAGAGAGAGAGAGAGAGAGAGAGAGAGAGAGAAAGATGAACAGGCTTTGACTTATAAAATTCAATGGATAAATAGATGTAAATCAAATACTTGCACTAGTGAATATACAGAATTAAAAATCGCAAAATAATTTTCTCCACAAGAGAAGAATATATCTCCCAAAGAGCCTGTCTAAGAAATTGAACTATACTAGGTGTTCAGATGTGTGAAGGAGTGTCAGTAACTGTGAAGGACTTCATGTATTCCCTATGTAGAGCTAGGAAGTTACTAAGTAAATCCACTGGACTCCTAAGAACATTGATAGAAGATACATGGCTCATGGACCACAGATGAAGGAGAGTTTGCTATTCAGAGAAATAGCGAGAATCAGGGTATTGTCACATCTACCACCTCCCTTAGACCCAACTGCAAAGGGTGATGGGAGTGCCAGGTGGGGGATGGGCTACTGTCCCATGCAGTGAACTGAATTACAAGGATGGAGTGCAGGGCTGGGGACCTAAAACCTCTTATGTTGGGCAGTAATAGCACCTGGTTTTGCTCCAGAGCTGGAAACAGCTTCTGTATTCCAAACACATCCATCAAGTGACTTGCCATGAAAAATCAGTCTGGAAGATTAATTCACAAGACATGAACCTACAGACAGGAACAAAAATGTAAGGGAACCACAGAGCTGTCTCCCAATGAGTAGAGCACACAGAATTGCCTATCTGCTTGTCCTCAGTTAGGTGCCTTCTCTCTAAGCCTTTATTTCCTGACTGGGGGTTTACTGAAGATACATGTGCCTTCTCTAAAAGAGAATCTTAGAGGTTTCTGGAAGCTTGGCACGTTTCCTTTTGCTGTGGTAAATGTTTAAAGACTCTTTAGAATTGGAGCTTGGACATGCAGAAGCTAGAAACAATACATTACAATTGAAATCTTCACAATGTGTGCTTTGATGCTCAAGTTTAGATGGGTAAGGCCTACAAACATTGATAGCTATTCACAAAGAAATAAATAACCTGGGGTAAGAACCAGGAATAGGTTGAAAAGATTCTATTCTGCAGATCTAAATTTTTTGAGAAAATGTCACCCTTAAAATTAAGTTTAAGCATGGTAAAGAATATTCCCATTATAAAACTGGATAGGGTTAGAACAGGGAAAAAATCTTTATAAAACTCTAAGACTGTGTGTTCTATCCATTGCTATAGGGCCCATGGATCCAAATGAAATCACAAATACTTGCAATTAGAGTAAATGTTTGGGGAAGGTGAATATGTTCATGGCACAATGATATATATGAAAATGTCATAATTAAGCCTGTTTTTGTATGCCAGCTAAACATTTTTAATTATAGAAAGCAAATGATTTGCAGCTATTCTAGCATACCTATGATGAAACAGACTCCTAAACAACATGTCAAGATAACATTCACCACTTTTCCAAATGCACATTGTGTAATTGTGCACCACAACACACAGCCTGTAGACCACTGAAGAACAGCAGTCTCAAAGTGTGACCTCGCTACCAGCAGAACCCATGCTACATGGAGATGTGTGTATGAAGAGCTACCACATACCAAGTGGATCAGAAACTTTTGAAGGGGGCCCAGTAGCCTGTTTGAACAAGCCACCCAGAGGATTCTGAGTATATTAGAGAGCCACACTATTATGGAATTATTTGAGGATAATTTAAGTTGAAAACTGCTGTTTGATCCAAGGTAAGTAAATAGATCCTGTCACTTTAACTTTAATCTGAACCCTTCTTCCAAAAGCTATAAAAGGAAATTGTTGACAACTTTCACTTTATTTTGCAATTTAACAGGCTAAGCCATAAACCCAACCGCCTGAATTATCTTTCCTATCAAAACAAAGCAGAGTCTGTCCTGGTGTGATATACTGAGGCAAGCACCAGATTCAAAGAAAATCAATATGCAAATCAATACATTCAACTCCAAGTCTCGTACGTCAGGTCTTTCATATAAACTAGCTTAATTAGGAGCTCAGCGAAATGCAAGAATAGGCCTAACTCAATATCCCATGCCAAAGCTTTATCAATAATATATAATTTTCCAGAAGATCGCTCAAGGAATTCATATGAAAGCTTCTTTGACTCAGAAAATGGAAAGGTGAATTCAGAGACAACTTGGTAACAATCTACCATCTGTTCAGATGTTAGGAACAGCAACACAAAAAAGGATGCAGTTTTCTTTCCATTTATACATAAAACTCATCTAAATAAAAAGCTGTCATAGATGCAGAAAGTAGAATAGTCATCTCAAGAGACTAAAGAGGTAAAGGACTAGAGTCAGGAGATAATATACAGGCACTCATTAACAGCAGGGTGCTACTGTTAATGATATATTTCGTACTTCCAAATAGCATGAAGAGAGGACTCTGTCCCAAACACAATGTCACACATTAGAGTTAAAGGATAAGCTAATCACCCTTACCCCTGATGATTATACATGTGAACATGTAGCAAGATATCACAATTGAAGCTCAGAAATACGTACAGAAATGACAGATTGAGTAAATTTTCTCTACTGATCTCCGATGCATATGAGGCACAACAACAACTAGCAGGCACAGTAATCTTAAGGAAGTACTAGTGGCACATGAACCTTGCCAGTAACCAACAACTCTTTAACACCAACTCAATAAAGGGGAAACTATTCCTGGTACTGGAAACTTAGCCAACTACCCAGGGCTAGTAAAGTCATGGATCTTGAAGATGAACCTACAGCCACCACTTTACTAAAACAACATTCTAAATATTTGTCCTTATACACATAGATAAGTACAGTCCTTGCCTCCTTATCGGGGAAACCTCTGTTTGCAACAAAGACCATTATAGAAAAACTACAACCAGTCGATATGCAGTGTTGTCAAGCCCATGGCAATACTTGTGCTTCAACCTCCCAGGTGCTAGGATTGTGGGTGTAAACACCACACCCAATTTATTAGGTTATTTTTCTAACTTGCTAGATAATGCCAACTATGAAACCAAAACAGTCTCTGAGCCAACTATATTGACCCTATGCAAGAATATTTCTCTAGCATGAACTCTATATGAGCTCAGAAGAAGGGAAAGCATAGGGATATCTAGGAAATTCATTTGTGAGCATAGGATTGGGAGATTTCTTCAAACATGTCCAAGATTTATTCAACCAGAACAATGATAAACATTTGAACAATATGTTCAGCCACTGAAGAAAGCAAGGGTGCTAATTTTGATGAATACACAAAATATTATGATCCTGTGAGACATACCCATCCTCAAAAAATACCATCTCAGCAAACTCACATGAATATGACAGAGGCAACTGTTGTTACATCCACAGAGGTCACCAATGAACACCAAACAAGTACTGTTCAGCAGAGTAAGGGCTGTGTTTGTTTGGGTGTACATTTATCTGTCTAGAGAAAGGGAAGGAATCTGCTGGAGGAAAAGCCCAGGAAATATAAGTGAAAATGACACAACAGATCTCCTAGGAAACCTGACACCAGAGCTTGCTGGATGTGATGGCTGCAAACTTGAAAAACCAAGTAACCCTACTATATAGCTCATCTGGCTCAATTTTTTAGATTGGTCCTGAGATACAAATGCATAAAGGATGCTAATAACAATATCTCAAATTTGCTGAGCCTTTGTTATTCCTCAAGACCTGCAGAATGGGAGCTACCCAAAGGTAAGAGTTTAAGTTGCCCAGGGTCACAGACCTGCTCATCATGGACACATGATTAGCAGCTAGCAGCCTGACTCCATCATGCATCCTGCTGAATACCACCAGATCTCTGTCTGACTCTCTACCTTCCATGGGCATGTTCAGAAACAGGTTGCACACCTTGAACACAGAGTATTTGTCAGTAATGTCAAGGTCAAGAAAAGATCTTAAATTATATCCTGGTGTGCAAAGCATATACTCTTGTGCTGTTTAGTCTTATTGAAAACAAATGACAACAAAGGCAGGAAGGGCAGAGAGGCAGACCAAATTTTCAAACATGACTTCCTTAATGCAGGTAAATAATAGGTGCTTAAAATTTGTCTTAAATGGATGAATCAAACTGCCAAAATATTTAAAAAAAAAAAAAAAAAACTGTGATGATGTCTACAGCTGAATGGGGACAGCAGTGGGGACTCTGCTCTGTGAACGGTGCACGCACCACCACAACATTGGGAAGAGTATAAGAAAAGGTTTAAAGACACTCATTCCTCCCTACCCCTTATGTGATATTCACACTGGCAGACCTCCATCCCGTGGAAAAATGCAAGAGATGCTATTATATTCTCACTTGCCAAGATGTATCCTGCATTATTCATAAGAGTACAAATTTTAAGACAACCCCTGTGTCCAAAAGCAGCATAGTAGTAAAATAAATTATGGCAGTATCCACACAATGGAACTTTTAATGAAGGGGGAAAAACTTACAGCATAAAACAAAAGGAGAAGAAAATAAAACTTTATCTACACCAAGCTGGCAAATATGCAAGCTCACACGTATATGCATGGAACAAAAGCTAGAAGAAATGTTCTTTAATGTGGTTTTGCTGCCTTTGGGAATGTGGAAGAATTACTTTTGTCTTTATGCACAACAATATTTTTCATCCTCTCTACAATTTGTAAAAAAGCAATATGACTTCACAATAAAAATGATATTTTTAAAAGAAGTGAAAAGGAGACCCATAATTTTATATTAGTCCACTTGTGACAAAATGATCACAGCCAACTCGAAAAGGTTAATTCATGAAATTTGCCCTTGCCTTCTCCTGAACAAAAATATTTCTATTTAAAGCTTATTAATTCTGAGATCACACAAATGAGCATTTGACCCAATAGTGAAATACTTCCAATCTTAGCACACCAATTGATATGTAAGCAGTTTTCAAATCTGTACTTTTCTACAATAGAATTTTTTTAATGGAGGCTTAAATGAAATGGCGATGTACAAAATGAAAATGTAACTGATCTGTTCAAAGTCAAGGAATGGCACACAGAATATCAAAATCACTGATTTCTTCCGGCCTCCGAAATTATATCATTGGGGAGCTTGGAGCAACAGAGAACACCAGCAGGCCAAGAGAGAGGAAGCTCCACAGTTCTAAAGCACCTACAGTTCTTTAAGAGCTCAAAGTCAGGTTTTCACTAACCCTCCAGCCACCACTGTAAGCTGTACTGAGACAGGTGTTGAGCTTGCAGGTACCGCTGCAGGGGAGTCTGCCAGTTTGTGAACACAAAGCCTCTTCTAATCTTGTTCATGGCATCGAAGAAAACAGCAAAGATACCAACTAACTTAGTTCACAGAGGATTCCTTGGCTTTTTTTGAAAAAGTACATTTTTATTTCATACCATGACCTGTGACCACAACATACTTTTGGCAATGCAGCCTTAATTTAACTACCCAGGTTTTCATTTAATGGATGGCTGATTTAAAGCTAATTTTGGTAATACTCAACTTCAGCGTTCTCACTAACTACTTCTCTGAGACATGGTATTTATATGCTATTTCCTACAGTTCCATTGTTCACAGAGGCACTTAGGAACCCTGCGAATTGGGGGTAGGGAGAGACTCTACTCTGCTTCTTGTCTATCTGAGTGACAACAACCCTGTTCTCATCATTACATTTCACATAGCCTTTGATTTTCAGAAAGAATACCACTAATACGATAGCTTTCAAAGACAATTGCTTTGTGCTGGAAGATGGTTCAGAAGATAAAGTGACTGCCTTGCAACCAAGAGGACCTAACTGCTGATCCCAAGAACCCAAGTAGAGAAGTCAGGTGTGGTGACATGCTCCTGGGAGGGCCATTGGCGTGGAATGGAAGAGCAAAGACAAACTGATCCCCGAAGCTCAATGACCAGCCAACCCTTAAATCTGTGAGTTTCAGGTTCAGTGAGAGAACCTATCTCAAGAAATAAAGGTGGAGAGTGACAAAAGAAAAATACCTTATATACCCTGTGGTCTTCAAAAAAAAAAAAAACCCACAAAATATCTGCATGTATCCACGCTAAGAAGAACATACACCACACAAACTCACACACACACACACACACACACACACACACACACACACACACACCAATAACAATAAGAAAAAAGAAAAATTGCCTTAGAAAATGAATAGCCCTGTGCATTACTGCTCACCAGACTAAGCATAAAATTTAAAGGTTTCGTTTAGTTTTACAATGAAAAAATATATCATATATTTTATGCCCCAAAGTATAAGTTTGGATTATTTTCAATCTAAAAAAATTCCATTGGGTGGGTTTGTCATAAAAATTGTCTGCTCTAAACATAATTTTCTGAACCACTGAACACAAGTATTTTTCAGAATCAGAAAGAAAAAGCCCTTCCTGGGTTCCCAACATCATGGTAAAGAATTACTAACCAGATCTGACTCATTATAAAGCAACCTCTCTAGCAACTGGCCAGAAACTACAGAGCCTTGGGTAGTCATCATTATGAACAGCTTTCTGATCAATACTCAGTGTCATAGCAATTTAACACTCCCAGCTAAGTGATGAAACCTCTCATTGTTTCCTCAGGCACAGCTTGTTGCTGCTATTCCTGTCAAACGCTGCACTCAAAACTCTGAATTAGCAGTTGGATGGAAATGACCTTAACGGCACTCATGAAGTGGGATCCCTCTGCACTTGATTCCTTGGGTATCCTCAAGTCTCTCATCGCTCTCATCAAATTTGTAAATGTTACACCATTTTAATCCAGTGCAGGTGTTAAAAGTGGAACAATCTCCACAAGGAACTACTTCAGCACTGCCATGTTCTATGAGTAATGATTTTCAAAATTCCATTCAAAATGACAACAATTTACCATAGAGCCCTTGATCAAGATCCTTGCTCCTGAAAAATTTCTCTGGATATAAGCTAGAGATATTGGCTTAACAATGATAAGTCTTAGATATTTTAAATGAAAATGTATCATTATACAAGGGCAAGAAGGACCACACCCCTCCATCATCCCTAGCTATTTCTAGTCCCTATAAGTTCATTCAGTCATCCAAGCATTTAATATATCCTAATGGTAGTCCAATGGCATGCAGAAAGAAAAGCAAAGGCGAGAGGCATAAAACAAATATGAGCTTTTGCTTTAAGAAGCAGAAAGAAGCCTGGTGTGCATAGTGGGGAGAAAAGTCACATGATAAAGATATCTATGTTACCCCAAGTAAGAAAACAAAATATTTGAGTTGCTTTTCATAAAGAAAGAAAAATCTAGTATATGTTTTTTAAGTGAGGATTGAAAAGCCCTGTAGAAAAGGCTTATATGGATGTGTTCTGTATTTAGTTTGATTTAACTTGCCTAGTAGACCCATGGGACTTAAGGGCAGAAGTTTATGTTATGGGGTGCCCAGTTGTTTTTATGGTACACTTCTGTACCTTTCTTTGCCCCATGACACCAGACTGTTTCTATGTACCATTAGTTGGCATCATGACACTGCATTAGTGCATAGCAAAACCCCATTATTAAAGCACCCAAGATCATAAAAAAGCCCCAAGAACAGAACATCTACAGACCTCACCTATTATCTCACTTGGGGTTTCTACTTGTGTGGTAAAACATTATGATGATAAGCAATTTGGAAAGGAAAGAGTTTATTTCACCTTACAACTTGTGATCTATCATCTGGGAAATCAGGACAGAGCCTCAAGCAGCAACCTGGTGGTCCAAACTGATGTAAAGGCTACGGAGAAGTCCTGCTTACTGATTTGTTCCTCATGGCTTCCTCAGTCTGCTTTATTATAGCATCCAGAACCACCAACTCAAGAGTAACACAGCCCACAGTCAGCTTGGCCCTTCCATATCAATCATTAATCAAAAAAAAAAAAAAAAAATGCACCACTGACTGGCTTGCCCACAGGCCAATTTAATGGGAAGATTTAAGATTTTATCAATTGATGTTTTCACTTCCCAGATGAGCCTACCTTGTGTCAAGTTGACATAAACCTAGCCAGAACACCCATCCAAATATCTGGAAAACGCAGTTTGTACTATGAGCCAGTTATTAAGAAAATAACACCCACATAAGCACATGAAGCTTAATAGCTTAATAAGTAAAATTTTTATTAAACTAATACAATTTTCTATTTTTATGAAATAAACAACATATGCCACAGAGAGGAGGGAAATGGCAGTTTCTACTGATATAGCTCAATGGTTTGGAAAAAAGATATTCTGTAAATCCTCACCTCAATCAACAACGAATTTTTTCTTCATACTGTCCCCACTTGACAAGCATCAGAAAGAATATCATACAAGAAGAGTTGGATAGGACACTGGGAACAGCCTGGGTACAAAAGAATGTTGTGCCCAATTGAACCATGGTAGCTTGTCCATCAGAGAGAAGTTTTAAAGGGAAAAACACTTTGCCTTCCAGGTAACCTCTTCGTATTAATTCTAAAGCATCTGAACTCTTGGTGAGGTAGAGATGGCTCTCTGGAGCCCCATTCTCTCACCGTCTCACTGCTTCCCTCTTGCTAGAGAGTACACCTTCCAGGATAGAAAACACCACTTAAAGAATTAGTCAAAACCTTTGTCTCAATCTTAGGCCAGCATTTCTTTCTCAGTATGATAAACACACCTATAGTCTATTTCTATTGCTGTGCTTATAGACAGTAATTCAACTTTATGAGAAAGAACACTCTTAAGAGCTTCCTTGCATGGAAATTAAGAAATTATGTGAAGACAAGATAAGCAGGGAATCAACCCAAAAATTACATATCCTACCACAATAAAATAAAAACCAAGTCCCACAACAAAGGCACAAGTCTCTATGACCAGTTTTAGTCATCTGCTTTTCTGCATCATAAGTGATCCATTAAGAAAAGGCTGAAAATCCCTCATTGCCTTATTTGGACATAATTTAATTTGTATTCTGGCCATCTCTGTTTCCTTAGTGTGAGGCATTGCCTTAAATAGCGTCCTGTCAAAGACAAACATTTTTAGAATTTACCTTTCAGTTACCTACAGAAAACACTTTAAAACCAATGCTGTTCTTAGTTCAAAGGCAGGCCTGCCAGCTATCCAGCCTCCTGAACAGTGAGAGACGCAGGGTGCACCGGGATGCCAAGGGAGCACAAAGCACACGGTTTGACACCTCTTTCCTCAATGGGAACTCATTTACTACAACTGTGTTTTGCAGGCACAGTGGAGAATGACAGACAAAGCTCCTGCCCCACAGAAGCTCACATTCCAGGGGAAACCAAACATGTATTAAAGGAAGAAGCCAAGGACTAAACACAAGTGAAAATTGATAGAAACCTATAAATGAACTCGAATATTCATAAGCTGCTGTGCAAACCATAAAATAAGTAATAGACAAATACTGTAAGGATAGATTAGTTACATCTCATGATTTATTTATTATAAACAGCTGAAATGTGACTCAAACAAAAGGAGTGGTTGGTTCTGTGAAAATACAATATCATTTATATATGAGATTTGAGCACCCACAGATTTTGTTTTAAGAGAGACATAGAACCAACCTCCAGAGAAACTAAGAAATCACTGTTAGTATTCTAGGCATACTATAACAAAGTACCACAAATCAAGTTTAAAACAACAGAAAGATAATCTTTTACAGTTTCAGAGGCTAGAGTTCTAAAATTGCAGTAGGTGGAGTCATAACCTCTAAGGTAGTAACTGTGCATCTTCTAGTAGCTTCAATGATAGTCAATCTCCAGTCCTCGCCTCTATCTTCCCATGACTGTCTTTTGTCTGTCTCTAGCCAAATCTCTCTCATCTTGTAAGAATGTAAGACACTGGATTGCAGATAATATTAATGAGCTATAATTTATTCCTGCATCTGGGAAGACCCTGTTTCCAAATGAAGTCAAACTCTTTTTGTTTGAGTGAGGGTGCTTAGGGTGTCCCAATTCAACACATAGCAAATAGTCAGAATAGGACTGTCTGAATGGGGTCATGCCTTGAGTCAAGCTCCTCAATTACAAGCAGCAGGTGGCCCAGCTGTGATTAAGGTGAAACACCTGGTAGGCAGAAAACAGCAAAGGCATCTGGCCTGCACCTGGAGGCAGTTACTAAGCAAGGTTTCTAGAATAAGAAATACATTTTATGATGTCATCAGTCATTTGAAAAAAGGAAATAAAGATGACAGGAAAAGAATCAGCATGGAGATGCCTGCATTCACAGCTGTGAATAGCACTGTGGTAGCACTGCATGTAGTGGCTAAGAAGCAAAAATTCACACAAAAAACAGCCCATGAGAGGTCAATGAACCAAGATACCTCTATTATACAGACATCTAAATTGATGTTCATGAAAACAGCACAGGCTGAAAGGGGAAATACTCACGATATGCTAATTAAAAAGCATGATAAATATATATCTTTGAAAGGATATCTAAATGTAAATTTTAAAATTATGAACACAGATCCACACATCTATCAGGCTATCAGGCCTGTCACAATATTACTTGGTTTTGATTGTAAAGGTATGATGTTATCTATAGGAGTTAACTCTTCTCTAGGTTCTGGATGTTTGGGCTATTATCTATATTTATAATGATAAAAAATTTTGTATGAAAGTCACATTTCAAAACACATTATAAAATATGTATCTTATAATAATCTTATATCCACTACAACACTTAGAGTACCAGAGTTTTGGTATATCTGCTTCCAATGCATACTTAAGCAAGCATTGTGGATATAGTTGCAGCCCCCTTTAGAAAAGTGGTGACTGTAAAACAATCATGCAAGGTGAAGGAAATTTTCTCATGCTATTCTCTAAACATCATGACTTTGTGAACCAAACATAGTTGCCACCTGATTCACAAAGCAGGGAGCATGGGCATTTCACTGCACTTGAATTTATCTCTCAACAAGAAAACCTACGCAGTTCCTGGAAGAAAACAGTGGTCTATCATGAGAACATTACATTTCTACTTTTTCCAAATGTGTTACATGCCCGCAAGATGATTGGGCTGTGTGTGTGTTTGCAGAATAAAAAGTAATGACAAGTAAAAGGACTTGGAGGTAAACTAAAAGACACCCTGACTCATAATCTTAAGTGTTAACTAGCAATCTCACAAACTGAAGCATGGGCTGGTAGCAGTGGGATGTTTTGTTTATACTTCAGTCACAATGGGATGCCAAGAAGTTGCCATTTTAAGGGATCTTAAATTTGTCCATGAAATTTTTAGTAGAAAAGTAAACTAGTCTTACCTTGTGATAGAAGAAAAGTATCTCAATCTTGGCAGGGGAGTCAGTGATTTAAAGCATCACAAGACCCTTAGCTCTCAAGTCAAACAACAGAAAAGACTAAGCGAATTCTCTCTTTTGGTTACCAAAACTAAGAAATTCAATTTAGATAAAGTTACCAATCAAATAATCATGCTATCAACTGGTTTTGTTTTTTTTTTCTAAAAATGATTCAATTTTGGACATGGTGAAGACACTTTATAAAATCATTGACTCTAAATATCACATTTCAAAACAATATTAAAGAGAAGTATTCTATAGGCTTCTCCCAGTGCCCTAGGATGGCCAGAGTTTAATTTCCTACATCAATCACTTATACAGAGGCCTAAGAGAAGTCTCAAGCTAGTTTAGACACAGGTTATTTAATCTGAAAATTAGAGATAACCTAGCCCACTTAGCATATAGTGATACTTTTTTATCTCAGAGCTAACCTTATTGGACTTAAGACCCACTCGAAAGCAGAAGTCTATGCCTCGTATATAAACCCACCCAATTACTATTCCTGATGAGGTCACATACCTAGGGAAGAACCTACTACTTGCCACTGTCCTGGTTAGAATTACTATCACCGTGATGAAATACTATGACCGAAGCAACTTGGTAGGGAGGAGTTTATTTGGCTTACATTTCACCATCACTACATCACTATTCATCATCAAAGGCAGTCAGGACAGTTACTCAAACAGGACAGGAACAGCAGGGAGGAGCTAATGCTTACTGGCTTGCTCCTCATGGCTTGCTCAGCCTGCTCTCTTACAGAAACCAGAACCACCAGCCCAGAAGTGGCACCATTGCACAATTGGCTGGCCTCTGACCATCAATCACTAATTAAGAAATTAGGGCTTGCCTGCTTACAACCACATCTTCGGGAGGCTTTTTTTTTTTTCTGGTGGGGTTGCCTCCTCTCAGATGACTAAAGTTTTGTGTCAAGTTTACATAAAACTAGCCAGCACAGGTACATTCATAAACCAATATAATTCTCACTTGCATTCTAAAGACCTATCCTTATTTCTACACATAAGTGTAGCTCTCAACCTTCATCAAGATGCTTCCTTTTGTAGTAACAAGAGGTCATTAGAAAAATCCACAACTGGTCAAAACTCAGAAGAGCTGACTGTAGACACCCATCCCAGTTGATACATCTACAATACAACCCTACACCAAAGATCAGGAAGTACATGAAGAGGGATAGAACATTTCTAAGAGCCAGAGACCATGATATCTACTTCAAGATAGTGTCTGCTACATATGACAGGGATCACAACATGAAATCTTAATAATATGGTCACCTAAACAAGCCCTGAATAATGACATCCAACAAGGCCATCCCCCTAGATTGAAAAGCTATTAGCAATTAAGGGCTGCTAAAGAGGGAGGATTATTTCTTTCAGTCCTGTGCAGGGATGAGCTCCCTTGCTGTCTCTTTGTATGGCTGGAATCCTGGAACACTCACTAGAGGTGATGAGAGGATGAAAGAATACAGACATACAGTCACATACAATGAAGCAAGATCATAGGGTTGGGCTTTCTGATAGGGAATCTACAGTATCCCAGAGCTCAGTATGTTTATTATTTTATAGTTGAACAAAGAGGCAGGATCATTACACACAGATAAGTAAGAAAGCCAGTTTATTTTGTAGCTGAACAAGGAATCAGTTTAGCCAATCTTGATAGGAACAATCTCTATAGAAGAGCAGTCCTCAGGCCAAAGGCATCACAGTGTAAAAAAACTACAATGAACATTTTTATGCACTCAACTATCAACATCTGCAGACAGACCAGAGGAAGGCTTTGCCAGCCTTGTAGCCTTACTGGAGAAGGCTATGTGTGTGCCACATTCATGGGTCTGAGGCATTGAAGTCCTTGGCATGATAATGCCCATGTCAAATGGTACACATTCACTCAGTACTTGAAATACTCCATGCACTCATAAGCACTCCAATCCCAAATGGTCATCCTTAAATGTGTGTGTGGGGGTGAACAATACTAATAGACTCAGCAATGTATATTTGCATGTGTGACAATAATAATTTAAAAAGCAGTCATGAAGTTAAGAGGGAGTAGGGGAGACCTGAGAGGAGTTGGAAGGGGAAAAAAAGGGGGTGGAAATGATGTAAATACATGAATCATTAAATTCTCAAAAAAAAATTTTAAAAATAAATTTGAAATACAAACTTTTTTGTGAATTATAAAGTGTTAAAAGAAATATAAGTGAAGTACTGCCCTAGAAAAGTAGCACTGAATATCCACTAGGGAAACGTTTTTGCCCAAACACTTAAAATTTATGATGAGCATTATACATTGTTTTAATCTCTCAGAAAAGAAGGCTTTGCTAATTCCTTGATGTTATTGTAATGACCAAATATCAAAGAATACAAATGCAGTATTTTTCTTTGGCAGTCTTTATTCCACAGTACCCTAAGTCTGTATAGCACAAGATGCCACAGACAAAGATTTTCTATATTCTACTCTTATAGTTACTGCAAAGATTTTTTAGTAAGGTGGAGGGAGGCCAAACCAAGGGTTCGTATTTTCAGAGAAAAGCTGCGAATATTGAACCAAGAAATGAGTTCTTTAAAATTGAGTGTTTTTCTGCTGTCCTGAAATATGATATAAAATTGTGAACGCTATGCATTCAAATGAGTCATTTTCAAATAGTCACCTTATACAGCTCTCCCCACTTGTCCCAACATAACTCCTTCTGTTTGCTGGGTTTTTGTTTTTTTTTTTTTTTTACTATCTAGAATCAGAATCATTTTTAAAATCTAGGCAACATTAGACTCTTTACGTTTTCATCAACCCAAATCATTTTTCATATTCAACAATTTGACCAAGAGTAACTTCTGTCTATTTCCAGAAATCTAATTCACCTGCAAAGGTCCCCAATTTGCCACCATTGTCATTGATCAGGAGAATGTGCTGCAGGCTCTGGATACATTAGCCTAAGTGAACTGCAGAAATATATTGCTCAATATCAGCATCTTGAGAAAAAGTGATTACCCACTGACAACAATGAAGAGATGTTCACAACAGGATATGTAGGCTCTAAACGTGTTTATTAAATATTGATCACAGCAGTCACTCAAAATCATGTTTTTGCAAATAACTTATAGGAAAATGCTCACTGTATAATGGAAGAGAAAAAGAAATATAGAGTAAGTATCACATATTTTCTTTCAGAAAAGCATGTTTACTGAGCCCTACATGCTCAATACTATTTAGATGTTAGGGCCCCAGAAGAGAACAAGCTTAGTAACACACCAACTTTATTTAAAATCAAAGAAAGATGTTGACACAGCATCCTGAGTTCCAGCATGTCTTTGTTATAATACTGTTAATACAAAAAAAGCAGTAACACAGCCTCTACAGACAAGAAAATTGAGGAACATATTAAAGTGAGTTGAGCATCACAATAGGGGCGAGAGGGAAGGACTGGATCCAGAATCCTGAACTTTTCTCTCTTACCTAATTCTATGTCTCACTCTTTCCTACTCAACAGTGTTCTCTCAGGTCAGCTACACTCCTTGCCATCTACCCCTCACAAGTCCAAAATAGCCCAACAGCTTTTTTCTACCTCACAAAAAAACAGAAAGTCTTTGGGAAGTAGAAAATCCGAACTCATTTCTAGACATTAAATCAGTGTTGAGTCCTCTCAGCCTTTCTTCATTAAATAATGTGGTAATGAACCAGCCCAGTAAAGTCTGGCACCTATGCAAAATTCTGTCTTGTCTATTTAACTCCTTCATGGTCTTCAAGTCCACTCAACAATTTCTTCAAAGTTCTAATAATACAAGACCCTTTTAGGTCTCCTTTACTAGTATTCCAAGTTACTAGAAAGAATCAGATTTCCTCTAACTTCAGAAAAAAAAATCCTTAATTCTTAGAAGATATCATGCTGAAAACAGAGAAGAGCTAGGGACTAAAGATGAAAATTGAATAGCCTTTTGTCTAATTGAAGATAATGTTAGCAGGCAAAACCCAAAGCTTCGGTATCTGGACAGAATAGAAACAAGGGTTCTAGTCATTGAAATACCAATGGGTGTGATAGCCTTAAACCTGACCATCTACAAATCACAGTTATCTCCAGTTTCGTTGTTGTTGTTGTTGTTGTTGTTGTTGTTGTTGTTGAAAGGGCCAAACCACAGAAAATGAACAATTATCTCTTTAAAAAAAAATTCTTTATTTTATAATTTAATTTAATTTTACATATGAGCCATGGATTCCCCTGTCCTCCCCCCTCCCACCGCCCCCTGCCTTCCCCCCATCTCACCCCCCATTCCCATCTCCTTCAGGGCAAAGACTCCCCTGGGGATTCAGCTCAACCTGGTAGACTCAGTCCAAGCAGGTCCAGTCCACTCCTCCCAGACTGAGCCAAGTGTCCCTGCATAAGCCCCAGGTTCCAAACAGCCAGCTCATGCGCTAAGGACAGGTCCCAGTCCCACTGCATGGGTGCCTTCCAAACAGTTCAAGCTAATCAACTGTCTCACTTATCCAGAGGCCTGATCCAGTTGGGGCTCCTCAGCTATTGGTTCATAGTTCATGTATTTCCACTAATTTGGCTATTTGTCTCTGTGCTTTTTCCAATTATGGTCTCAACAATTCTTGCTTATACAATCCCTCCTCTTTCTCGCCAATTGGACTCCTGGAGCTCCACCTGCGGCCTAGCCATGGATCTTTGCATCTGCTTCCCTCAGTCATTGGATGAGAGTTCTACCATGACAGTTAGGGTGTTTGGCCATCCTATCAACAGAGTAGGTCAGTTTGGGTTTTCTTTCAACCATTACCAGTAGTCTATTGTGGAGGTATGTTTTGTGGATTTCTGGGGACCTCTCTAGCACTTTGCTTCTTCCTATTCCCATGTGGTCTTCATTTATCATGGTCTCTTATACACAAGGAATGCTAAATCATACCACAAGGGCACTTTCTCAGCTATGTTCATATCAGCATTGTTTGTAATAGCCAGAACCTGGAAACAACCTAGATGCCCTTCAACTGAAGAATGGATAAATAAAATGTGGGTCATATACACAATGGAGTACTACTCAGCAGAAAAAAAAGCAATGACATCATGAGTTTTGCAGGCAAATGGATGGATCTAGAAAATATCATCCTGAGTGAGGTAACCAGACTCAGAAAGACGAACATGGTATGTACTCACTCATAGGAAGATACTAGATGTAAAACAAACATGACTAAGACTGCTACTCACAACTCTAGGGATGCTACCTAGAAAACAGGACCCTAAGAAAGACACAGGGATCGCCCAATGACAGAGAAATGGATGAGATCTACATGAACAACTTGGACATGAATGTAGGTAATGAAGGGCAAGGTTTGGGGGAAAGAGAGCTTAGGGGAGTGGGAGATCCCAGCTGGATCAAGAACAGAGAGGGAGAACAAGGAATAAGAGAACAATTGTCTCTTAATCTCCTCAAGGAACTATGTACACTACCTCCACTAACATTCCATTGAGCAGAACCTGACTTACATTCCTGTCTGATACCAATGATACTGAAAAATGTATTTCTGGTTAAGAAACTATCTGCTGTTCTCTGGCCATCACACATCAGACAGTAGGTTGTTCACACACTCTAATGAGATAGTATTTGAAGGTATAATGGAAAGATCTACAATCTTATACAGAAAAAAAAAAGTGAAGAACAGGAATCAAACTAACTTGGAAAGTTAAGAATCCTGAGTTACATAAAATTCCTCTGCACAATGGGGCAGAAGGCTAACATCTAAAGAATGTGAGGGAAAAACATCATCTCACCAAAGAAGTTTCTTTTTACTGCCAACAGACTAGTAAATAAATCAGAATGCAGAGAACAAGTGACCATGGAGCCTAGATGGGATATTTATAATACAATCTCTATACTTAAAGCTCAGGCAGAGAGGGCAAAAAGGGTGTACAAAGAGCCTGACGACCAAGATGGCTGCTACAAAACTGTTTCTTTAGACAGGATAGGATTATTGTTCCCCTGAATGCTCAACAACATGGCTGCCAGCATAAGACCTGCAAAGACTATACATGTCAACATGCCAACATGGATGGAGGAAAAGCCCAAACTCTAGGTGAACAGCCTTGGCCAGCTTTTGGCTATTTGTTTTGTTTTATTTTTCAAAGATGAGGCCTCATTCTTAAATGGTCAGACCTAGAGATATGCAAATGAAAGCAATACTAATTGAACTTAGTAAGCTGTGTGCCACAAAGAAATAAAACATAGAAGTGGTCATAAACTTAAGAGAAAGAGGTTGAGGTGATATGGGAGGAGCTGGAGAGGGGAAGGGTAGAAATGGTGTAAATATAGTGTATTCAAGTAAACAAATCCTCGAATTTAAAAACAATGGGAAAATAAAAAATGTGAGGAAAAGACTCATTGTTGAAAGGGTTTTAAAAGAGGGAGTACCAGAAATCACCACAATTTTAATCAATAAAAAGAAAGGCAATAATCCCATGTAAAATGAAGCCCTCTTTTGAAACTGCATATCATGGTTTGGTTCCATATCTTCCAAGATTATTTCAGTTTCATAAGCATGAATATGTCTCAAATGCTGGGTGATGTATTCAGGAGTATGAAAAATATTCATACTAATATAGGATATAAACTTTGCCTTTCTAAACCTAGATCCCTAGACCATTAGACCATTAATACTTGTATTTACATGGTGATGGATTATGTCCATTTTGTATGTGAGTGAACTAAAATTCTCAAGAGTTCAGAAACTCCCTGAGAATCATCCAAGTAACATAGTGGAAACAAGACTCACATTGTGGAGGGAAATTACCTGAAGTTCGGGATAAACCTACTGAAACCCCTCTCTATTTTTATCTGATCCATTTTTTATAATATAATCAAATCCAAAAATATTTTCACAAAAATGCTACTTTCATACAATTGTTACAATCCTGTATTTAGTACCCCTTATCCCACATTAAGAAAAGGAAAACTATTTTTCATAACTAAGGATAGAAACAATCAAAGCAAAAAAGCCGTAGGATCAATAAAATCAGACGAATTTTTCTTATCTTGATTGGAATTGATTTAAGTCAAAGTAATGGACATTTTCCACTACTTAGTGCTTGATCAACACACTTTAAGTGAATAAAGTTGATATTTTAAGTATATATATTTTAAGACAGTTCAATGACTGTATAAACCTAGGCAAGAATAAAGGCACAACAATGTAAATGAAAAAATCTGCATATTACTTTACAAGCTGAGAAGTGGCACATTTAGTTGCTGTTTTGTGAGAAGTGCTAATGTCCTTGATTTTGTTGTGAAAACAAAAACTACTGAAGAAAACCTATTTTTAAAAAGACCTCAAATAAAAATTAATATTCATATACAGCTGTCCATTTGAAACAAAACAAATTTGAAGTCAATTATTAACATGGCCAGAAAACTTGCAGCAAGTGGCCTTATACTGAAATATTTTTTTCACATAAGCCTTTTCTTCTCAATTAAACCTCTTGGACATGAATTATGATAAAGACAGTTGGGTAACTCACCAACCAATTTCTCATATACAAAGAATCTATCATTCTCCTGACACAACATCTGTATTTTGAATTTTTTCCACTTAAACAAGGAAGATTTAAATCATTGGTAAAGGTTTTTTGTTGTGTTTGATTGACGTGTGTGTTTGTGTGTGCATGATGCCAAGGGAGGCCACAAGGGGACAGTAGACACACTAGAAAGAGGTGCACTTGGGAGTTACAGGTGGTTGTGAACTACCTAACGTGGCTGCAAGAACAAACAGTGGTCCTCTGGAAGAGAAGCAAGTACTTTAACTGCTGAGCTATCTCTCCAGCCCAGATTTAAATAATGTTGAAGCCCTGCTCATACTCACAGAAATGGGTACGGCTTTAGGATGTCCAAAGCTGGCCTTTAGGGACGAAAAGAAACTTTGTCATCACTTGACTCAGCCTATTCCCAGTGTCTCAGATGACAAAATGGAGTTCTGAGAGGTTCTATAACTTGTCCAAGAGACAAAAATAGCAAATGATAAAACCAGGTCTGGAACGTAGGTTTATTGAACAGGGACTATTCATGAAACAACTACACATACTTGTCAACTTGGCCTTGAAACACATCCAAAAAAAAATGTTACAGAAATCATTACAAGAATATTCTCACTAGGAGATTCAGCTTGCAAATGGGTCATTAGAACAACAGCAAGACAGACTGGTCTCCATTACTGACAGGCCCAGGAGAATAGTGACAAAGTATCCAGCAATGGACCAGAGCATTAAGACTGAGGGGTAGCCTGTGCCAGAGAAAGCACATGGCTCAAGGGAGCACAGAGGCTCACAGACAACAAGCACCTGCTAAGTACCGATGTTCTACTGATGTCTGGTTTCTTGACTTTGTCTCTGTAATCAATGGACTCTGGCTCTGCTCTAAATCTTGGGGTTCTTCCTATTGTTATTATTTGATAAAAGCACCTTTCTGCTTTCGATTTGTGATGTCACTGTGTTCATCTGTCCATTACACAAAAGCCTTTTGGAGTTAGCAGCTAACTGTTATTGATAATACATAAATGGGGAATATCACATATGTTTTGCTTTTGAAAGGCTGCAGTAGATTGGAGGAAAGCTATACAAAAAGCTTACAGCATTCATCATAGTCATGCATTGTGTTGGTTCCCAGTATGTATATCAAGCAGCTCATAACCACCTGTAGCTCCAGTTCCAGGGTATCTGACACCTTTTTCTGGCTTCCTTAGGTACCCAAGAAAACATAGGCACACACCCAGACACACAAACACACACACAAATATATAGACACACACACACACACACATATATATGTGTGTGTGGTGTGTTATATTGTGATATATATATATTATATATATATATATATATATATATAAACAAAATAAATCATTTAAAAATTTTATAGGGGCTGGAGAAGTTGCTCAGCAGTTAAGAAAACTTGCTGCACTTCCAGAGGACCTGGGTTTAATTACTGGCACCTACAGGACATCTCACAACCATCTGTTACTCGAGTTGCAGGGGACCTTATGTCCTCTTCTGACCTCCACTGGCAGTGCACACACATGGTGCATGGGCATATATGCAGGCAAGATATTCATACACACATTTTTTTTCAATTTAATGATTTATACTTTGCTTGTTTAACTGGAAACACTTCAAGCATAGGTCCTTCTCTGTGTACTCTCAGAATGAAGTACAGGCTTGACAAAGTTGTTTAACAGGAAGGCAGTAGTAAGTATTTGGGACTACATAGGAAATCTAGTAATGTCCCAAGGAGTTCTGGTTCCAACATGATAAGAACTTGGGTGCTATATGTAAAGCCATGTACTCAAAGGGGGGCCCACAGCACTAGCACCTGGAACTTGAGAGAAGTTCAAAATCTTCATGCTCACTCCAGACTCTGTGTTTTAAAACCATCCTCAGGTAAGTTGTGGGCACATCCAAGCCTAAATGGTGACTAATATACTGAAAGACTCTCACAGTACTTGAGAAGGTCAACAGAGACAAGACAGCATCGTTGAAAGGTGATCTACATTTTTAAAAATTAACTTTATTTTTAAAGTTTTGTTTAATGTACAGAAAAGTTATAGATGATGCAAAGAATTTTTATACTATTATAAAAATACACCATGACCTGAGGATTTTAAAATATATGCTTATTTTCTTTTTTAGGCAGGTTTTTTTTTGGTGTGTGTGTGTGTGTGTGTGTGTGTGTGTGTGTGTGTGTGTGTGCAAGGATATTCATGGGTATAAGCATATGTTCATGTGAATATGAGGCAAGAGTTCACCTCAGATGGATTCCCTCAGGGCACCTTCCCTGGTTGTGTTGTTTGTTTGTTTTGTTTGTTTGTTTGTTTTGAGAAAGGGTCTCTTACGTCTACCTAGAACTCACTGATTTAGCTAAACTCACTGAGCAGTGAGCCCCATGAACCTATCTATGTCTGCTCCCCAAATGCTGGTATTACAATTGCATACCCCCACACTCATAAACCAGGCTTCTTTTAGAACAGGTTTATTAAGGGATGCATCCTTGTAAATGCACTGGTTAATGAGCTTGAGAAAAAGACATGAATCCATTTAACAATACAAAATCTAAAATAGTTTGATTACCTCAGAGTGCTTCTTAGTGTGATTCTGCTGCCTGTACCATCCCACTGAACTACTTAACGTTAATTACTAGTTGTCCTGTATCTGAAGTTATGCCTTTTCCAGGTCATATAAATAAATTATACAATATGCATGTAGTCTTTTGTGTCTCCTTCCTGTCACTCCATATAATGATCCTTTTGAGTTTGTTGCAGATGTTGGGCATTTTATACTTTCTTACTGCTAAGCAACATCCCATGACATGGATGCACCACTGCCTTAGTTAGGGTTTCTTCTGCTGTGAAGAAACACCATGACCATGGCAACTCTTATAAAGAAAAACATTTAATTGTGCTTGCTTACAGTTTAGAGGATTAGTCCATTATCATCATGGTGGGAAGCATTGCATCACACAGGCAGACATGGTGCTCTAGAGGTAGCTGAGAGTTCTACATCCTGATGTCAGGCAGGAGGAAGAGAGACACTGGTCTAGCTCAAGCATCTGTAACCTAAAAGCCCACCCAGTGACATACTTCCTCCAACAAGACCACACCTACTTCAATGAGGGCATACCTACCAATAGTGACACTCTTTATGAGTTTATGGGGCCATTATCATTCCAACCACCACAACCACTATTTCTTTAGGGACTCATCACACAATGAACACTTAGGCTGTTTCCAGATTTGAACCATGATGAACAAAGCTGCTTTAAATATCCATGTATAGGTAGGTATTTTGTGGATATATAGCTTTTTCATCTTAAGTAAATATCTAAGAGTATAAGTTTCTAGGTCATATGGTAAATGTATGCTTAACTTCATAAGAAGTATTAAATAAATAAATAAATAAATAAATAAATAAATAAATAAATAAATAAATAAATAAAAACTTTTCCAAGGTGGCTCTCTGAGAATCACAGTTGATGAAACGGAATTTGTTTTTTATGAGGAACTTTCCGCATAAACAAAGGCATTGAGGCCTCATAGCTTTACAAAACATGATAGCCCCAAATACATTCAGACCTCACTGTAGCCTCAAAAGAGGGGGAATATTTCAGTAGGGATAGAAGGCAGGGTGGTCGAAGAGCAAGCAGAGCTAGGGCAAGATGACCGTGCTGGATAACTATAACCTCCCTCAAGTCCTTCTTCCCGAGCTCACTCACATGCTCTGCATGCTCAGGATTGATAGATCAAAATAACCATCTGGTTAATTTCTTTTCATCTTACAGTGCTTTTCTCATTGTGTAAATTAAATAGAAAACACCATATTCCTAACAATGATGGAAAATGTCTACTGCCATGCCCACACTAACTTCTATAGGTCAGTAAGAATTCGTATTCATAGAAAAAAAAAAGCTGTTAACTTAGAATGAGTCTTCAAAGAGCTCTGCCTTCAAAGGCCTGGCCAACAGGATGCAGGAATCCAGCCTGACTCATCTTTTGATTACCAAGGAAATATCAATCTCAAAATCATTGCCTATTCTTACATACCCACATGGCCTCTGTAAATATAGTTTAAAAATAGAAGAAATCTCAAAATAATTTCCTTCCTCTAAAAGCATTCATAGGGTTCTGTGCTCTCTTTATTGTAGGCTTTGTCTCCAAAATGTCACAATGTCCTCTGTGGCAAGGAAACTAATAGTCTCCAAGTTGTTTCACAAGTTGAGCCTATGCTGACATATTCTGGCTTCTAGTTTCATGCCTAATGATGGTGTTAGTTCAAGCAGGACATGTCAGCTTCTCAGAACCTGGTAAGACATCATATTCTCTCCCTTCTTCTAGTTTATAAAATCAGTACCACATGCTAAGACCCTGACATTTCCTCCAGCATTCTGTCTGTGTTTTATCTCGTCAAAGGAGGAGGCCTGGCATTCCTGGAGCCTTGGCATTTAACAAATAGCCACTCCTCCTCCAGGAACGTTGGTGTGGATGAAACTGAATCTAAGACAAGGACTTTGGGAGCTTTTTATTTAAATTCAGGTGCCTTAACAAAGACAGATATGAACTGATCATCTCAGTCTTTCTCATTCCCACATTCCCTATACCCATTTACAGAAATCCTTAGTAATAACCAATTTTTCTTCCTTCAGTTATCATGAAATATCACATCAAGTCACGCTTTGGTTGTGCCTCATGATTTCCTATAAATTCTTAAGTAGGGTATGGCTCTAACCAACGTGGTCAACAAAAACATAATGTTCAACATCTGGTGAAAGCCAGTTATCACCCAAGAATTTTAGGTTCCAAGGTAAGAACCTCCATGCTGTATTAAAAGGGTATTCGTAGCCTACTGGTAGGACTCTATGCTTGTGAGAACTTCAAAATTGATAACTCTACTCTGGGCCCAGTGAATAGCAATAAGGATTTTTAACAAGATCTCCAGGTAACATTTATATAGTCTATATTAAAACAGAAACCTGAGCTAGGCTGGAAACTCAGCTTAGCTGTGATGCTTGCAAACATTACCACAAGCTATAGTTTAACTTCTCTAAGACATATCCTCTTTACCTATCCACTGGGGATAGCTATTCCTGAACAAAAATTATTGTGGAAAGTCAATGAAGTGTCAGAAGTACAAGCACTGATTACACAGCATCAAATGTGAATCTATTAAGCAGTAATGATACATTAGCTCCATTCTTCTTTGAGGATGATATAGTGAGGTTCAATGCTGATTCAGGAATAATATACGAGGTTCCATATTGTTTTAGTGATGATATACAGGGCTTATGTTGCTTTGGGGTGATGTTGAATGGCATAGCACATAAAGTCATGACAATTTGCAAGGTGGGATCCATTTTTAATACAATCACAGGTAAAAAATGTGATTTTTTTTCCCACCCCAAAGAAAATCTAATATGAACAAGAGGACAATGAGAAGAGAAACAAGGCAGTAAGAAGAAAGGAGGAGGTTATAAAAGACTGGAGGGAAGACAGAATGAGAGAGAAAAAGATGAAGGATGAAGAAAGAGATCTGGTCGTGATATACATATCAGTACATGCCTGTAAAACTCAGCATTTAGAACACGAAGACAAGAATCCAGTCTGAGCTACATAGTGAGATCTTTCTCAAAAATCTAACAAAAGGAAAATGGGAGAGTAATAGGAAGGAGGAGAAGAAAGGGAAGAGGTAGAGGACAGGAGAGGATAGTGAAGGTATATGGATTTTATCCTATAAGTTTTCAGAAATTGACTCTCTCACTTTGTCTGATTCAGTGAGCAAATCACATTTTTCTAAATGTTTAAAGCATTTGATGACACCAAATATTTTCTGGAGACAATTTGTATTCTACAGGTGATTTTCATATGGGTAGAGGATATTTATAGCAAGGGTGCTGTGGTGGTTTAGATGAGAAATGTCTTCCACAGTCTTGAGCATTTGAATACTTGGTCCCCAGTTGGTGGTACTGTATAAGGACATTTAGGAAGTGAGTCCTTGCTGGAGGAAATACTTATCAAGGGATATGCATCTGTGATTAGAAAGCCTTACCTCTTCACACTTCATTCTCTGTTTCACACTCGTAGCTCAAGATGTGAGTTCTCAGCTTCCTGTCCCTGACACCATGCTGCATGCCAGCTCATGCTATGCTGTTCCCTGCCATTATATACTCTAACTCTCTGGAACTGTAAGGCAAAATAAACTCTACCTTATATTTTTGCTTGGCTGTGGTGTTTTTATCACAGCAACAGTATTTGAGGAGGAATACTGGGGTCATTGTTAGAAAAGTCCAGCAGTATATGGGCAAAGGTTTTAATTCTAAACCATCAACCATTTTTCTCCATAGCTGTGTGAATGCCGGACAGGATGCCATCTTTTAAACTGTAGCTCTCATTCTGCAAAATGAACAGACCTGGTCAATACGCTAGCTTCAGTCTTGCCTAGCTGTAGTTCTGTGTATAGAAAAGAGGTGGGAAAGAGAAATAGGATCATGGAGTTGACCAGTATTCAGGAGGCTACAGTATTATCAAAACAGATGGGCATGAATACTGTCAGCTGAAAGCCATTTCTAGCGCATATTGCATGATGAGTGAGGGTTGGGGCCCCAGCTGTGCAGGCAGCTGTCTGCCATGAGTCTCTGCACCTAGCTAAATGGAAAATCTTTTCTGGGATTGATGAGTTATTCTCAAGCAGCAGCCAGAACTCTGAAGCTCCATATTAATCACGTCACCTCTCACACGCTCCTTTTCCTTGACTTAAACAAACAAATACAAAGGGATCTGAACTTCACTGACACTTTTCACCTCCAATCTGCACAGTAAACACATTACCAATTGATAAAAAATACTCCCTCTGTGTGAGATATGCAATTTCTATTTGAAATGCATAGTGTCAGAAATGAGAATTTATAGTGAAAACCATTAATCCAAATCTTGGAAATGACTTTACTGTTTCAGTAAAAGAGATACCATAGAAAATAGATTCGAATGCCACAGACTCTCAACACTAGGAGGCTAGGTGGGTGATCAGCTCCCATCACTTTATAGACTGGTACAGTGATCAAGGCTCATGGGAACACTGACATTCAAATCCAGGACATGTCATTAATTCCAGTTCCAGTATTTCCTAATTAAAATGTGTATAAACTCCCCTTTGAAATTGAGCTCTGCTCCATACAGAATGTATGACTTTAGCCAAGTTATTGTACCCCTGTAAGACTCAGGTCTCCTCACATGCAAACAGGAGTAATACAGCAATTTTAACAGGGAGAATTAGCATCCCTCTGGCCCCTTCTTGCAAATTAAGACCGTCAGCAAATGAGAGATGAAGAAGGGAGCTAGACAGTGGAGGCACTTTCTTGCTGCATAATCAATCACTTTTGATCTTAGCAATATTCCCTCCCAGTAGTTTTCCCCTAGCATATTTTTAGCCCAATTGCCATCACAGTTTGCAGGTACTACTGTATGCTGGTTTGTTTGTGTTACTGTACGATCCTCAAGGTCTTCACTTTCGTGGACTCATTGCATGTTGTTGAATGTATTGTGACATTGTGTTGACTGAGAACAGCATTGCCTGGTTCTCAGGGTGCTTTCTGGTTTTCTGCTTTTAATTTTTACTCCAACAAACTTCTGTATCCATTAAGTCTGGTCTGTGTTTTGAGTTTGTTGCTTGAGCTAAATTCTCAGACATTAATATGAAATAATAAATACTTAAGCAACTACAGATATCTACACATGTTCAACAAAATCAGAATTCTTTTTACTATGTATTCATATATGTAATCCAAAACAACTGGGAGACAATAGCAGAATATATTTAGGCACAGACATTTTTATAAATATATTTAAAACCAGGAGAAGACCAAAGCCTATTAGAAATTTGGTAAATTAGTGATAAGGGTGAGGGTGGTATGGACAAATGTGATGTGACTCAGAGAAGGAACAATTTGTGAGGACTGGATCTACAAGGAAAGGTCGAGCAATAACACATGTGTAAAATTCACAAACCTTCTAGGCTGTGCTAGAGAGAAATCTCAAGAAATTAAGTACTTCCTTCACAAGTATGGGGACCTGAGTTCAAATCCATAGAACTTACATAAAAAGAATCAAGGCATGCTTGCAATCCCAATGATGGGGAGTAAAGTCAAGCAGATCTCTGAGCCTTACTGGCCAGCCTAGCCTGCTTAGCAAGCTTCAGGCCAATGAGAGACTCTGTGAAATAAAAGATGGGTTAACCGAGGTTTTTCTTCTAACCTAAAACACACATGCGCGCGCGCGCACACACACACACACACACACACACACACACACACACACACACACACACAAAATTATAACACCTCTAAATTTGAAACAAGGAAACATCAGAATGGCAGAGACATATACCTTATTTTTGCACTGTATGTTTTTAATTAACAAACAACTTTAAAAAATTCTGTGTCACATTCCCATCTACACTCCCAGTCTCACTTCCATTAATATTAGATTTAACTATTTGGCATAACTAAAAGAGGAGTGAGAGTCACCTTCTTACTCATGAATGAACCATCAGTGTTCAGATCCCTTCCCTCCCACTCAAAACTGTCAGAAGCCATGGCATTGGCGAGAAAGGGAGTAACGTAGAATCACCTCTTCTAATACACACTGAATCATCTTTCCCTCCCCTTCCTTATGACTACTTCCTCTCTAAAGCAGACAAGTTGACCTTCCTCATACCCAGCAGAGGAGATCATGAGCAAACCTGCCAATGGAATGTTGCTTTCACACAGAATGTGAGAAGCATCCCAATGCACACATTATTACTATGATATGTCAGGGGTAACAAGCTTCATTATGTGAGTCAGTAATGCCCGCTGACAAGAAGCTTCAGAAGTGTTATTCTGAGCTGTGTGGTTTAGAGAAAGATCACAAAACAGCTATCCAGCCCATTCCACAAAGAAAGAACATCAACCAGCACCACTGGCCAGCAGGAATACAAAAGAGAAATAGTTCAAAGGAGTAATGATGAAAAATAAAAATTATACAAATATAAATTTATATGAAAAGGGCCCTTACTCAAATCTGTTTTGCTATTCATGAAGTGGTAAAGAAAATGAGAAAATGACTGTGAATCAGTACCCCAAGGTCATAATACTAACCTTTCTGGAATTCCAGCATCAATTTTTCCAAATGAATTCTTGTTTAGAAAACTTAATATATAAATCAGGTTAGAGAAGTAAGGTGGAAGCTGTACTCTGCGTCCTGCCAGCACCAGATTCAGTGGACTCTTCAGCCCTGGAAAAGGTGGGTTGGGTGAGGATACACTGTCCCTAACAGACTCTAGGGAGAGGGGTAACTGTAGTGAGGGGTTGGCATAAGAAGAAGAGAATACAAGGAGAGACTCCAAAAGAAGGGAGAAATAAAGAGAAAAACACTGAGAAAGGATGAAAAGGATAGCAAGGTTTGTATTAATAATGCAAGTGTTTTTAACGCCAACCGTATCCATTCCTTAAATATAGAAGGTGCTTTTATTTTTTTTTTTTTTTTTTTTTTGGTTTTTCGAGACAGGGTTTCTCTGTGTAGCTTTGTGCCTTTCCTGGAACTCACTTGGTAGCCCAGGCTGGCCTCGAACTCACAAAGATCCGCCTGCCTCTGCCTCCCGAGTGCTGGAATTAAAGGCGTGCGCCACCACCGCCCGGCAGAAGTGCTTTTATTAACACCAACAGGAATCCAGTTCAGATTGAAAACCCAGGCATCCCCTGCTATCATTATCCTTTATTCATTTCTTCCTTTATTGAAAAACATGGGGTGGTTTTTCTAATATAGCATTCTACCACCCTCAGCAAGCTTCCCCACACTTTGGTGTTTTTTCAGATGTTTCTCCTCTGGCATATGCTTTTTCACACATACATATGTGTATGAGAAAATATATATGTGTGTGGTGATATATATATATATATATATATATATATATATATATTATAGTGATATATATATATATATATTCATAACATGCTTTGAGATATTTATAGACATACACTGTAAAGCCATTACTACGAGTGAGATAATTAAACATCTAATCTAACACCCCTCATGAGGAGACTTCTTTGTGCATGGTGAAAACATTTACTATCAACCTTTTTCTGCAAATTTCAAATCTCTGTTACTAAGTGTGGTCACCATGGTCTATATTAGCTCTTTGGAACTTATGTACATTTTAATCAACATCTTCTCACTTTTCCTGGCTGCAACACATCATTACAGTCTCTGTTTCTGTGAGTTATACTTTGGAGTTCCATACTTCAGGGAGGACTGCAGTAATTAATTGTCTGCCTCTGGCTTGTTTCACTTGCTTTAAGTAACTTACAGGTTTACCCACCTTGTCTGAACCATTAGGCTTTCTCTCTTCCTTCTGTAAAGCTGAAAAATTGTGACACAACATCTCACATCACATTTGCTCTGTCTCTTCATTTGGTTTTGTCTTAGTGTTGTGAATATGAACACACAAGTATTTTTAGCAGGCTGAATCCAAGTCCAAGAGATGTACCCAGTAGTAGCATTGTGAGATAACATGGTAATATTACTTTGAATATTCTGATGATCTTCCATATTGTTTTCCATAATGGCTGCACTAAATTACACCCCAACCACAGCAGATAAGGTTCCTTTTCCCACATCCTTGACAAAACTATTTTTAAGCCTTGTTGTAATAGTCACACTAATAAAAGTAAGGTGATAATCTTACTTTTTGCTTTTGTGGCTTTGATTTGCATTTCCCGATAACTACTGTTCTCAAGCACATTTTCATGTACCCATTGGCTATTTCAGGTTTTCTTTTTTTTTAAATGTCTATTATGGATTTCCTTTTAATTTCATTTTGTTGGTTACTGCCTTTTCTGTGTACAAATGCCTTAGTCAGATGTAGTCTCATCTGATCTTTTGCTTTGGATGCCTGCTCTCTTTGTGTGGGGGGGAGAGGGTGTCTGTCTGTTTGTCTTTGTGTGTCTGTGTGTTCTGTGTATGTGTCTGTGTGTGTATATGTGTCTCTGTGTGTCTGTGCATGTCTGTGTGTCTATGTGTCTGTGTGTGTGTGTGTGTGTGTGTGTGTGTGTGTGTGTGTGTATTATCCTGAGATAAATCCTCTTTGATGGAGAAGCAATCCTATTTCCAGCTAAATTTGGTTAAGAAAACTGTTAAATCTAAGTTCCATAGCAATTAAACTACTTTTTATTTTAAAAAGAAACTAAAATATCAATATTGAAATGTATTAATAACTAGAGGTTTCTTTAAAACAGTGTATTATACATGTATATGAGGTGGTATTGTGTTTCCCAGAATATTGTGCACCCTAATAAACTTATCTGGGGTCAGAGACAGAACAGCCACAATATTAAACATAGAGGATAGGCAGTGGTAGCACATGCCTTTAATCCTAGCATTCCAGAGACAGAAATCCATGTGTTCAAGTATACAGCCAAGCATGGTGACTCATGCCTTTAATCCCAGAAAGCAAGCCTTTAATCCCAAGGAGTGAGGCAGAAAGCAGAAAGATATATAAGGTGTGAAGACCAGAAACTAGAAGCATTTGGCTGTTTAAGCTTCAGGCTTTCAAGCAGCACAGTTCAGCTGAGAGCCATTCAGATATGAGGACACAGAGGCTTCCAGTCTGAGGAAACAAGATCAGCTGAGAAGTTGGCCAGGTGAGTTAGCTGTGGCTTGTTCTGTATCTCTGATCTTCCAGTGTTCACCCCAATAACTGGTCTCAGGATTGATTTTATTAATAACTACCATTAAGATTCATGCTACTTGTATATTTTAGAAATCTACTAGGCAAGTGTGATTGCTCCATCTTCAGCATTGATGGAAATTTTTCTCCCACTTTGGTCTCTAGGTTTTTTTTATATTGGATAATCATTCAGGTTTCTTTTCTTTTTTTTTTTTTTTTTTGGTTTTTTTCGAGACAGGGTTTCTTTGTGTAGCTTTGCACCTTTCCTGGAACTCACTTGGTAGACCAGGCTGGCCTCGAACTCACAGAGATCCGCCTGCCTCTGCCTCCCAAGTGCTGGGATTAAAGGCATGTGCCACCACCGCCCAGCTTCAGGTTTCTTATTATTATGGCTTTGGTACTGTATCTCATTAGACAAGGAGTTCCATAGATAAGATTATTTTGTTGTCACATTTTTGGTGCCATCAAATTATGTGGCATGAAGTGGTCATTAAAACCCTTGATTAACAAGAAAAAAAATGTGTTGGGTCCTTGGGCTGTACTAGACACTAACCTTCAAGTCTGTTGTATCTACTGTCTTATTTAATCTTCACAATAACCTAAGATAGTTGAACTGTCATTAACGTTTATAGGTTTGTGAGCTGAGACGCAGAACTGACAACACTTTACTGTTACATGGCTTCAGCAACAAGTGACATCATGACACAAACCCAAGCAGCCTAACTCTGGTCTGAGCAGTTGATCATGACAGACAAGTAGAAGACTGAGGAAGGGTGAGTGACTTGTGTAGTTTTTGTTGACACAAACATTGAATATCCAGAATAGGGCTAAACTGTGCTTTCTGATTATTAATAGTAAATCTAGCTTTTCTCCCCCTTTTTAACCTAACTTCTTATCACCGTGCCTTGGACAGGTGTGTTACCTAAAAACTGAGAGAAACATGGCTTTCCCAAACCTGGCAGCTTGGATGTGCAACTGTATGAGTGAGCCATGGTTACATGGATACCTGATGAATAACCCTAAGCTGCTCTTTAATAGTTTTCTTCTCTACCAGGCCTCAAACTGATTGGGTGAAGGTAATAAATGACACAAACACAACTGGCTTTGATTCCCACATTCAAATAATAACCCAGCTCTCCCAACTTTACTCCATTCTTTCTGTGATATCAACCCCCATGTTTAATTTAAACACAAAACTGCATTTGGGTGATTCAGTAGGCTCATGACATAACTTGATTTACTCTGCCCTAAGTTCTCTTCCCTTTTCATTAGGACAGAGTACCGAAACATGAATGAAATGGAGATTTGCTTATAAGAGAACCCAGAAAGACAGTCATGGTATGTACTCACTCATCAGTGGATTCTAGATATAAAATAAAGAACAATCAGACCACAACCCATAGAACCATGGAGGCTATATATATAGCATGGAGGTCCCTAGGACGACTGTAGCTTATAATAAATTTCAGTTTTACTCAGTTACTGAGCAAGCCTCAATGAAACATCTCACTATTAAGATAAGAATACATACGCTATCAAGCTGATAATAGAAAAATAAATTAATTTTAAACAATAAAAATAAAAGAAAAATTTGAAATATTAAACAAACAAACATTTTACTAACGTTAAAAAAAAAAAAAAGGAGAACTAGGGACTCATCATTCCTCTCCACATTCTATTCTTTCCCTTGTTTTATATATTTTAAATTTTTTTAGCGGTGGATTCTGCTGGAGTTTATCAATGCATTCTGCTGGAGGATCCGATACAGATAAGCACTGGAGGCTCCTGTTGCAAATCACCCTCTGGAGCGATGGAAGGATCTTTCTACTAGCACGTGGAGGAGACCCGATCTAGTGTTGGTGTGGCCCAGAGTTTGGTTTATGTCTTTCCACAGGACATTGAGATTCCTCTTTGGATTCCTGAGCACTGAACGCACCCTGTGGCTGCTGCTGAAGCCCAACATGTCAGAGACCTAATGGGTCATCATGAAAAAAATCTACCCTTCTGATGCCAATGGAGATTGAGAGCCCAATATGGCCAGCTTTGGCAAGCATTAATGTAAGCCTAGGAACTGTAGCCATGAGATTGGATTCTCCAGAAGAGCTGCCAGCCAAAGTCATGCTCGGATCAAGAAAAAACGGGCCTTGGCAGTTCATGTTCCTGGAGTTGTATCCATGCCAGTGGATGTCCACACAATCCAGAAGAGAATTTGACATTGCTGCTGCCGCTGTTGCTGTTATAACAATGGCACACACCACTGCTACTGTTCCTGGGATTACCATTTTATAATTGCTTACTACAGCTAGCACAGTGGAGACCCTGGCAACAAAAGTAGCTACCACAGTTAGTTAATCTTTCATTCTATTGGGCATGATAAATTTAATTCAGTAGTTATATACATCTCAATTGGCTTTGAAAATTATAAATTTATAAACTCAAGTTCCAGTTGCTCTTGGGACACTATCTTACAAGGACTCCAATGTACAGTATGGCTTGATAAGGAAGGGAATGGTTCAGTTGCCTTTAGCCTACTGGCTATGGGTGAGATAGGACCTCTGTTGGTCTTTTCTGTATTGAACACACAGATTACAAGCCCAGTGCCACTTTGAGATCTTTGGCAGCAATTAACCATGCAGCTCACACACGATTGAGTCAGTATGATAATGAGTATTCAGAGGTGGGTAATGCCTGGGGGGGACTCACCAACCTAAGGCAGAGCACCTGTGTGGCCTGGGCAGCTGGGCAGGCGTCTCCATGACGGGTAAGGTGACCTGCTGACATCCCATGCAACCCAAGTCAGAAGCTCATTTTTTAATAAAAGGGGGACCTGAAGGGCCCTGGCCCCCGTTTTGGGTAACTGTTGCCTTGCTTGCGGACCTTGACCTTGATATCCTCCCAATGCTAATTCCCTGCCAGGTTACACCTTCCTGAATCCCTAAGGGAAGTTCCTTGTCTGTGTATCCTGAATAACGGGTATTAAAAGCTTAGATGCAAGATTGTAAAACATCAGTAGCAAACTTCTGCCCTCCGGGGTCCTCCCATTGAGCTGTAAGCCTGTAATTAAGATCTCCTACCCCCTTCAAGAAATGACATTCGACATTTAAAATTAAATATATATATAATTGAATGAATACTGCAAATGCAATCTATGAATACCACAAATGTGATTAATATCATGAGTGTAATTTTAAAAGTAAATAAATAAATAAACAAATAAATAAATTTTTTAAAAAAAATAATACCTCTCGCAGTTCTCTGAAGCCTTCCCAAACACTTGCTACCAGCACAATCATAAGCCTCCTTTCTTCTGATTCCAAAGAGTAAACAGAGACTGTGAAGTATCAAAAGCAAATAGCAAAGGACATCAGATACCCTTTCAGCATGGTGTGTTTACATGGAGACAGCAACAACTTTGAAGCACTAACTCTTCTGAGCATCTTTTTCAGTCGCTCTTTCCTATCTTTTTAAAAGACATGGAGTACCATCCAAAACATAATTACTGAGCTGTGATTATTTCTCAGGCTCTGGCGTTGGATTGAGGGTATTTCAGTCAATAAGGTACACTTAGCCTCTGTTCCTATGGAGTTTATAGTCTCAAGATAAATCAGCTATGAAACATCAGTAGTATAATGGGGACCTTAGTCAAAACATCTAAAATCCAGGAAAATAGTTCACCAGAAGAGATCCTTAAATTAAACTCATGGATTTCTAGGTATATTAATGATCAAATGACTAAGCAGTTGATTTCCCAGTAATTTTCAAATGGCATGTATATATCACAGCTACATTTTCCAAACCAAAAGCAATGATTAATGAGAATAACTGTACTCATTTTTGAAGGAATAAAACACAATATCTTACAACTAATTTTTCTTTAAAAATTAGGCTTCAGTGTAATCAATATCCAGCCAATTGCCACATTGAATCTTTGCCCTGGGGTTAGGTAAGTACTGTTTGCTTATAGTAAACTGTAGTTGGTGTTGAAACTTGGGAGATATGAAGGGTACTCTGCATAGCATCCCATGAATCAGAAAAAGACTGTAACACTAGCCTAGGAGCTGGAGCTAGATGTTAAGATTCATCAACACAGAACTAACACCTTTGCCTATATAATTAGGAACATTACATGAAATTTTGTCTACTAATGAGCTGACAAAATAAGCGGGGAACACTTGAGAATTTGAAAAAACTCGTAGCATGTTTGTTAGAGAAAAAATGCACATGGTGAAAAAGAGAGATTTCTTCTCATTAGCAATGATGAATTGCATAAAGCAAGAAAGGTCCAAGTCACTCTACCAAAACAGAACACTTTAAGTATTGATAATAGTCAGCAAGTAGTGTCAGCACCCCATTTAAGGAAATTTCATTAGGAAAAGCTGTACCTGGGAAATTCCCTGCAGTCTACATTCATATATCCACCACTGCAAATTCAAGAGCTTCAATAGAAGGATGCCCTCATGCTTTAAAAAATTCTAATTTCCTTCTTCTGCATTTATACAAAACATGATTTTTGGTCTCAGACAATATTACCAAGTGCAAGATCCTATCTGTGATGATTTGAATGAGAATAGTCTCCAATAGGTGCATATTAACTTGGTCCCAGTTAATGGAACTGTTTGGGAAAGATTAGGGGGTGTGGCCTTGTTGGAAGAGGTACATCACTGGGGAGTGTGCTTTGATGTTTCAAAAGACCATGACAGACCAAGTCTTGTCTCTCTCTCTCTCTCTCTCTCTCTCTCTCTCTCTCTCTCTCTCTCTCTCTCTCTCTCTCTCTCTCTGTTTCTGTCTCGCTCTCTGTCTCTCTCTCTCCTGTGTGTGTGTGTGTGTGATGTGTATTAAACTTACAGATCAGATGTGAGCTCTCAGCCACTGCTCCAGTACCATGCCTGCCTGCCACCATGCTTCCACAGTGATGTTCCTGAATTTGCACTCTGAAACAGAAAGCAAGCTCCCAACTAATTTCTTCCTTTTTATAAGTTATCTTGTCATGATATCTCCTCACAGCAATAGAACATAACCAAGACAGCACCCCCACTGCCCTGCTCTTCTCTTCTCAGCTCCACTGTTAATTCTCCTAAGTGGAAGACAAAGATGTCTGTTGCCCACTTCAAACCATCATCCTCCAAAGTACAAGTTTTCAGTAAGAAAAATAAACTTCATCTCCTCCAAGTAACTCCTAAACTTATTTCAAAGCAGTTTGTCATATTAACATAACTGCATTGACCAGGGAGCCAACTCAGTGGACAAAAGCTCTGCTGCACAAGCATGAAGACTGGACTTCAGGTTGCAAGAACTCATATAAAGCCAGATGCCAGGACAAGCACCTGTGATCTCAGCACACCTACAGGAAATTGGGTGGTGGAGACAGGAAAACTCCCAAAGCTAGCACAGTAGCATGGACAAGTATAAAAAAAAATAAGAGACACTGCCTCAAACAAGGTGGATGGCAAAGGACCAAAACCTAAGGTTGCCCTCTGACCTCTGTATTGCATACTGTGGTATAAGAATGAATTGCTAAATGGTCTTATTAATAAGAAAAAACCCAGATATTGGGGTAAAAACTGAGAGATCAGGGAAGCAGAAAGAAGCCAGCCACATTCTTACTGCTAGAAATCCTCAGCAAAGAGAGATCTACTTCCTGTGTATTCATGCCTATATCCTTTCTGTCCTGCCTTCTCACTTCCTCTCTCTGCCTAGCTATATCACTTCCTCTTTCTGCCAGCTCTGTCACTTCCTGTCTTTCTGTACAGATCTCCAGACCTTTGTGGTTAAACTAGTGTTTAATTTAAAAGGCATGTGCCACCAGCCTAACTTTATTCCCAGTGTGGCCTTGAACTCACAGAGATCCAGATGAATCTCTGCCTGCCAAAATATTAGGGATTAAAGGCATGTGACTACCATTGCCTGACTTTTATGTTTAATATAATGGCTGGCATTTTTCCTCTGATGCCCAAGTAAGCTTTATTTATTAGAGCACAAATTAAAATATCACCACACTGTTGGTATGTGGACACACACACACACACACAACACCACACACACACACACACTCACAATACACACACACAAAACCATATATACATCATACATACACATAAATAATAATTATTATTATTGAGATCACCAAAGCAAGAAGCTACAGTGGTTGGCTGGGCCTTAACCAATCACAATAATTTTATGCCAAGCTGTGTTCTGTCAGGACAGGTTCACACAGGAAACTAATGGGATCACAGGCAGACTGTCCCTCCTAGAAAAACAAGAACTAAACACATGGTTAAAAAGGGAGCAACCAAGGGCAGTTCACAAATACATCAGGACAATTCTGAACTCAGGTTACAATACATCACCTTTGCATCTGTAATAGTTGAATGAGAAATGAACCTCATAGTTTTGGTCATTGAACATTTTGATCCTTTTGGTGCCATTTGAAGGCTTAGATGGTGTAAGCTTTATGGAGGAAGTCACTGGGAATTGGGCCTAGATTAAATACCCAGTGTTTATTTCCAATCTGCTATCTGATTCATTGCTATGGTTGAGGATGTGAAGCGCTCAAGTTCTGGCTCCAGCCCACATGCCTGCCTGTTCCCATGCCTCCCCATCACAGTGGTAATGGACTCTTATCCTTCTGGAACCATAATACCGATATAACTGGTTCTTAATTAGTTTTCTGTGTCATGCTATTTTTATTAAAGCAACAGAAAAGTAACTAATACAGTGTCTCTTGTAAATCTCCTTCATTTTTTGCTCTTCAGTGACGTCCCCTAGAGGTCTGTACAATCTCTGTGCCATCTAGTCTGATTCCTCCAAAACCACTCACAATGATCCTCTGCTGAAGAAACTCTTACATGTTCAATTCTCTCCTGTATGAACCTAAGCCTTTGTCACTCTGGCTAATATATCACTCACAGTACCAATACTCCCTTTAACAGCGCTTGAATCTAGCTTTCACTGTTTTTGTTTTTCATAATTTCACATAGGACTACCATATTTATATTTCCCTCTCCAAATCTTCCTTCATACTCCTGATTCCATTGCAAATTCATGGACTCGTATTACAGTCTTTATTATTGCTACATGCATATATATGTATGTATGTATGTATGTATATGTGTATGTATGTATATATATATGTAGCAATAATTAAGTGTGTGTTGTGTGTGTGTGTGTGTGTGTGTGTGTGTGTGTGTGTGTGTCCCACTGAATCTATTTAGTGTTGCTCATATGTTATGTGCTTAGGGCTGACTTCTTGGGATTGAATAGCACACCATGGAGGTGACCTGACACAAATCACATCCAGGAGTAGAAGGGACTGTTAGGAAAGAGAATGAGCATCAGAGGAGGCAGAGAGACATCCAGGATGGAAATTGTGGGCAGAGGAAATGTGATGTTGTGTGCGTGTATCTGAAAATGCCATGCTGAAACTCATTATTTTGTATAGGTAAGATATCCAACCAAAAAATAAGCTACTTCTGCCTAATTTTGTAAAGATTAACTTTACCTATTTTTAGTGTTTTAATGCAAAATACTAGATTTGCTGAAAATTTTTAAAAACACAGTCAAATGACTTTAGAAAGTAGAGAAATAAAAAACAAAACATTTTCAGGCAGAGTGTATTACTGACTTAAAATGTTCATTTGCATTAAATTATTCATCTGAGAATTAATGGATGCCTTAATTACTCAGAGAGGCAAATTCCTATTACAATGTGAGAATCATGTATAGTTATGATGACTTTCTTTTTATTACTGCTTTAATAACTGCCGACTTCAACTGGTAACAAACAATTATATTACTATTAATGTCATTTGGTGCATTAGAAGTTAAGAAACATCTAAGAAGCTAGCTTGAATACATTTTTTAATCCTTAGGAATGATTAAGCTTTCTTATTTTCCCTCTTCCATCTGGTGAGCTTCAACAGAGTGATAGAGAAAGGAGTCTAACAAATTTAATTATGAGTAGTATTCCAGGACTGATAGATACAGTACTAACCAGAATACATCCAGACTCAAACTTCCAAAGTTGCTTCAGAGTTGATTCCAGAATAAGCTTTGTTTGTTCTTAACTCCCTAAAATACTTCCAATGGTCTGGGAAGAAGCATCTCCTGCAAATTCTGAAATTACTCAATAAATAGGAACAATAGATAATAGCTCATTCTAATTGATGTTTGCCATATTCCAGGCACTGTGCCAAGTACTACAAACACTATTTCAGCTCATCCTCACAACATTCCTGGTAAAGTTTATTCTGCTTCTACTCCCACTTCACCAGTGGTTCTGAAACTTCCTGGAATGCTGCAACCCTTTACTACGGTTCCTTCTGTTGTGGTGACCCCACCCCCACTCCCCACAACCGCCAACACCATAAAATGATTCATTGCTACTTCATAACTGTCATTTTTCAACTGTTATGAATCATAATGTAAATATCTGTGCTTTCCAATGGTCTTAGGTGACCCTGTGAAAGAATGAGTCAACCCCCAAAGGGATCATGACCCACAAGTTGAGAATCACTGTACTGCATAGATTAATAAAACCCCAGAAGTAGTTTCCACAGATGGCTGGAATCATGAGGTACTGTGTCTCAGTTTCTGAGCCATTAGGTATTAGATGTGGGAAAGTCCCTGCTCAATGATGAGTTTTGCCCTGCTAGGAAAGCTGAATTCATTACTGCCTACAGTTGTCTGGAAATTCACATACCCTAGAGACAGAGCAGCAGAAAGAGGCACTCTCTATCTCTACAGTTATGCAAGACAAAGCATAGAAGAGAGAGTACAGAGAGAAATCCTTTGGCTACTATTACTGCAGTGAGCCACAAGAATATATTATAGAGATTCAGCTGTATATAATAAGCTATACCTTGACCTACCAAGGTGTCCTTCAAGAGGAAGCCATTTATCAAGGAATATCGGTGTTATTTAGCTTATTAATATATATCAGCTGTCTTCTGCTATGACATTCTTGTGTGCCCATATACTACCAGGCCATATGGCAAACAGTTAAGCTTCTCAGACCTACTGCTGATCTACTAGATAACATCCTTACAGGGCCTAGGAACAGGCCAGTTGTAGATATATGGCTTTGTTTCTTGTGCAAATGAAGCTCAGACCATCCCATTCCTTCAGGCCTAGTAGCATTGCAGAGCACTTGACTCAGGACAATAGGGCTTTTTGCATAACCAGGTACAGTAAAGACAGGAATGGAACTCCTGGGCCAGGGCAGAGTCACATGTGAGGAGAGAAAGGAAAAGGCAGTTTCTGTAGATGTAGACAGAGCTACATGGTCAGAGAGAAGAGAAGAAGGCAGAGTTTCTCAGAGCCAGGGGAAGGATCAAGGAAGGAAAGATGGAGGATGAAGGAACAGAGGACAACGATGAGGTTGAAAGCATAGGAGCTTAGTTAGGTCTATGACAGGGCAGTAGGTACAGAGAGGAGGTGAGGACAGAGCTGAAGCTGTGTAGGTAGAATTTTGTCTTAGAGAAATAAAGCTAATAGAGCAAAGAGCATGGTGTAAATAGATTCTTTTCCCTCAGATAACCCCATACTGATGTAGCATCTTCCCCAGGACTCTGGAGGAATCTTCTCAGAACAGGCCCCCAGGAAAAATTCTGTTGTAATACCTTTCAAATACCTGTTTCCAGGCCCTCTGAGGCTGGGCCACCATCCCTATGTTCAGTAAACATATAGCTAATATTAATAGTATCCTTCTAGCTGATGCTTCAACTCTGTGGGAAGGGGCTCTATTACTTCCACTTGAGCACATTCATTAAAATTGACTGGAATTCATCTGAGAATTTAATGAGAACACCTTAATCAGGAACCTTTCTGTGTCTGATTAATCACCCATGCATGTAAAGAAGAACCAGGATGGTCAGGGGCAACCACTAAAAACTGAATGTATTACCAGAAGGCTTATCTATTTGTTCAAGGTATCTCTCACATCTAATTCAGTCTCAGTGACAATTCTAAATTCCTTTTAAAAGACATCGGCATAGCAGTGGTATTCACCAATAATGATCACTTGATTCACTTGATATTCTACTATTTAGATATTTTGCCCACATCTAGCCTTGAAAGCTTTTAGATCTCTCTCTCTCTCTCTCTCTCTCTCTCTCTTCTCTCTCTCTCTCTCTCTCTCTCTCCCCCCAACACTTTTAAAGATTTGGCATACACATTCACTATTAGATTTACTCTCACTTTCATGCTTCAGTGTCCCATCAAACTATAAGAAAATAATTGTGGACAGTAACAGCCCACTGGAAAATCACCCTGCCCCTGCCTGCCCCTAAGGTTCTAGACTTGGAAATTCTGGCCCCTTATGGCTCAGCATTAATAGTCAAACAATGTTTTATAGTTAAAGGCCAAACAATACTCACATCTCTCTCTGTACTTCTCCACTAACTCACTGGGCATGCTCCAAAACACCCTATAAAAAGCTGTTCCTCTGCTCAGCCCTCTGCTATCTTGGCTCCCAGTTAGAGGAAACCAATATTCAATGATTTTCCCCAATAAATCTCTTGTGTGAGATTTGTTGCATGGTGTGACTTTGTAGTGATCCTTGGCTCCTGACTGCCAAGATGCCCTTGCACCAGAAAAACCCTTACAAATTGCTTCTAATTAATTTCTCATCTACCTTCCTAATGAACTATGAATTCTAGGTGCACAGACTAAGTTTGTGTCAGAAGCAATAGCTACCATAGAATAGACTCTTAGGAATTTCTTTCTGTTATTATTGTTTCATATTTTATTAGAATATTAGTTATGCATAATAATAGGTTTTATTGTGACATTTTTATAGATGTAGTGTGTTTCTGTCATAGTCAATCTATCCCTTCCCATACTTGCTAATGCCTTCCTTTTCAGAAATTTTTAACTAACTAATTAAACTTCTTTTTTTTTTTTTTTTGGTTTTTTTTTCGAGACAGGGTTTCTCTGTGTAGCTTTGCGCCTTTCCTGGAGCTCACTTGGTAGCCCAGGCTGGCCTTGAACTCACAGAGATCCACCTGGCTCTGCCTCCCGAGTGCTGGGATTAAAGGCGTGCGCCACCACCGCCCGGCCTAATTAAACTTTCTTAATCCATGCTTCCAGAAGTTCAGAGAGGCTGAAGAACTTGTCACTATTCACAAAGCTAAGGCTGGGCAAAGAAATTGGTTTTGTTCTTTGTCTTCTTCCACTACGCTGAGAATGAAACCCAGGGCTAAGCAATGATAGGCATATACTCTACTCTGGAGCCACATCCTCAGCCCAAGATGTCGAACCTAGTTCTGTCTGTCTCTTTGGCTATGTTTTCCTCCCTCTCCATAATGACCATAAATCTTCTTTAATTACATGAAATTTATATTTCCAATGGCTCTAAGACATTAGCAACCATGTAAAGCTATTGAACCTAACACAATATTTTCAGCAATAAAAGCAGCATAGTCAAGTATTAACATTTTTCCACCTGCCAAAATAAAATTTCATTATGTTATTGCCTCAAGTTATAGGCCAGGAATAAGTTAAAGGGAAAACCATAT
The DNA here is from genome assembly GCF_004664715.2 of Peromyscus leucopus. Taxonomy (NCBI): domain Eukaryota; kingdom Metazoa; phylum Chordata; class Mammalia; order Rodentia; family Cricetidae; genus Peromyscus; species Peromyscus leucopus. The sequence continues at coordinate 364,443 of NW_023504479.1, read as the reverse complement.
TCACTGTATGTATTTTCTTGGAGTTATCTCTTTAAATCTCTTTTAATACAGGAATAGTTAATTAGATACTAAAACTCAGTTCTAAATCTGCCACAAGCAAGACTCCCAGGTAGAAATGCACAGGGGTGTTTTCCTTCAAATCTTACTAAGCTCCACACTCCCTATCTCCTGCCAAAGTTAGGTTGCATTTGGAACATGGTACAACAAACAGAAACCTGGGGCAAAGACAAGAACTGGGAGAGAAAGTAATGGTGCAAATGAATGAACTGCAGAGAAAACTTTTAAAATTAAAAACAATATACATCCCCCACAAAATCATGCCTAGGCTTTAAAAATCAATGATAGGCTGAGTGGGCCCATTTGTGGTAGGAAAAAGAAATGTTTCCTCACAGGTTTGTGTGTTATATACTTGGTCCCCAGTTAGCTGAAGGATTTGGATATGGAGACTAATTACAAGAAGTAAATCACTGGGGACATGACTTTAAAAATCTTTAAATGGTCTCTAGTCCCTTTTTCTGTTTCCTGTCTACTATAAGGTAAGCAGCCTCTACTCTATGTTCCCACTGCCATGGTATTCTGCTCGCCACAAACCCCTAACGAACATAGCCAACAACTTTGGACCAAATCTTGTGAAACTTGAGCCATGATAAACACTTTCTAGTGCAAGCTGTTTCTATCAGTGTTTTTGAAACCATTAATGAAAGGGCTGACTAATGCTATACAGGTTGGACCTACATATAATACACTGTGTTTTAAAGATCAAGACATATAACCAACATACACAGGTTAGCTGACTCTACAATTGGAATACAGATTTCTTTTTTAAGATAAAATAGATGATGTATTTATTTTGCTATACAATGAAAAATCTGGAGTACATTATTTTAGTTAACATGTTTTATATTAGATAAAATTTAGATGTGATTCTTTTCTTTCATATTGAGACTATGATTCTTAAATATAAAGTCTATAATATAATTGGGTAATTATGCTATAATTACCTACTTCTGGTAGCATTTGTTTATTGTCTACCCATGACAAATGCAGAACAAACAAGCACAAGCTTCAAACTCTCTTAGGTAAATTCCAGAATGGGAATCTGTGGAAACTATTCTATTTTCCATTCTAAATGATGTGTTTATTAAACTATTCTCCACTAAGGGGCAGCCAGTCAGTTAACTTTAAAAGATAAACCAACATAAATACTTAAGTGAGTTTAAAAATTAAGAATATTTGCCTTTTCCTGGAGAATGGTGGAAAGAAACGCTCTTGTTTTTTTATATATTTACCTATACTGATATTCATTCAATGAAAAATGTGACTATTGGTGTCTGCTTAATCATGATGGTATGATACAGAGTTTTTTAAATAAAAAAAAGGTTTAGTAGCATAATAAAGTTCTTACTTTATTGTTACTAGTTAATAAAAATATTGGCGTTCTTTCTTTCCTTGAAAATTCTGAATCATCTTTAGATAAAAATGCATGCTTTCTGATATGTGCATTCTCTGCCAACTTCTCCCTCTTCACTTCAAAATTTCATTTATTTGTAAAATCATCTATGGAACTGACTTGCCCCTTCCTGCCTGGTCTTATATTCTCAACACTCCAGTCAGAATGGTTTCTTTGCAGCTCAGTAAACTCATTCAGATTCAAGTCTGTGTTAGCCACCATCATCTATGAAACCAAAGCTAGTTTATTTAAAACAGAGAGGGATTCAATATAGGGAATTTGAATTAAAGTTCTGCAAGAATAGGACACAATGGTCCATTACAATGATAAATATAAGAAGGGGGGATAGAAGGAGAAGGACCACAGGGAACCACCACTCTTGTCACCTGTTTTCCACGTATTAGCAAGTCTTAGAAGAGAGCAAAAAGAGAACAGGAATTATCAAAAGCCTCCATCCCCAATCCATCATCACCTAACCTTTGCTCACACTCTTGCTTCTGTCTGGGATGTATTTCCCATGCCAGCATCAATCTGGTTAAATTTGGAAGAGATAACCTCAGGAATGGCTGAGGGAGTGCCTTGAAAATTCACTAAAAGCAGTGAGAACAGAGGGAGAAATTAACAAATCAGCTTTTTACAGGGCATCTGAATGCACCCAAAGTCTTGTGACCATGTAAGATGGTCTAAGCTAACAAAGGTAACTAGACCTTGGTTTAAACTTTCCTCCAGGTATTTCCACTTTGTGCCATCTCTGACTCGCGTTCCACAGTTCACTTGTCGCAATGAAAAGCTACACTCATGCTATACAGAAAATAGACAGGCTTTGGAACTCCCCATGGAGCCACATTCCCAAGTAAGTGTCACTATTTAATCCATCTGACAGATCTATACATTCGTGACAGAAAAAAAGCAGAAAGCTCAGCCTTATTTATCAGAACTTGTTTCTGTAACCCAGCCAGACTCTTCATTTTGATTTTGAGCTTCGCAAACTCTGTCTGTGACATTACACTGTGGCAACCCAAGTTGACAATATAACTGTGAATGAATGTTATCTCTTCAACTATCCTGCACATTTACAGTAAAGGAGGTGGAAAGATGCAGCTCTTCTCTGGTTCCGATTAACTTGGGTTTCTTAGTTAAAAGGTATCTGTGGTAAATTCAGCTAAAAATAAAGGAAAATGAAACTGAGGTTAAATGACTTTAAAGGAAAATTGTAACAATAGTACAGAGCTCCCATCTTGTCCTCATCCAGATTTTTCTCATGTCAACTGTTTATGAAAGGCTAATATTAAAAAAAAAAAAAACAGGGGTGGTGCCACTTGCCTGTAGTCACAGCAATAGGAGGCAGAGGCAGGAGGATCAGAAATTCAAGATCATCATGGGCTCCCTAGAAACTTCAAGGCCAGACTAGGCTACACAAGATCCTATCTCAAGGGGGGGGGGTCCTATAAAACTCTTGTCAGATCTAATATATTAATTATAATACAAAAAATATTAACCAAGCCAAGAAACTTATTTGAATTCTGCTGGTTTGTCTATCAATGTATTTTTTTTCCTTTGGGGACATTTTCAGCAACTCACATTATATTTAATTTAATCTATATTTGTTTCCTCTGGGTGTCTGGGGCCTGTAACATATCAGGAGTATCCTTGCTTTTCATGATCATGGTGTTTTCCAGGACACTTGGTCTGTTTTATTTTTTTTCTTGTATGCCCTTCAGTTCAAGTTTATCTGATATGGTCTCAGGACTGGACAAAATTTATATAAACCAGATAGACCAAATGTTACAAGTTTTTCTCAGTGAAGCATTCTAGAAAGACATAAGATGTTGTCTTGTGACATGGGATACTTACCTTAATTTCTACATGAATGAATGTCTCTTTTTTTTCATGGTAAAGCTTTTATACTTCTCTTTATACTTACTAATATCATGGGGAGATACCTTGTGATTATAAAAGCCCTGGCTTCACATTTTCATCCCTAATTTTAATGTTCACTAATAAACGTTGTCTGCAATAATTATTTGTGGATTTGTATCTAATTCTATTTCCTTTCTTCCTTCCACATAACGAACTCTGCTGTAAAGGAAAAGTCATTCTTTTTCTATGGAAATATTTAGTCTAGTCAAGTATCTATTTCTAAGAGTACAAGCTCAAAATCCTTATTCTATAGGTCCTAATTAAATTTATTTCATCATTTTTAACTGACTTGGTCCAGCTTTGGCTATCAGCAGCTCCTTCAGATTACCTATGTGCTCTTTTAGGAAGCCCCAATCTATTTAAGTGTATTTCTTTACTTTCTATCATAACAAAATATTTCAGGCTTAAAACTTTCCTGTTCAAGTCATGTCATGAACTTTCTCCATGGGTCCCTGACTCCTCTTACTTGGAGGATGGTGTGAAGAAACCAAGATGTAGGCATCTGTAGTGTTCATGAATACTGGAAAGTTCGTGCTCTTAGGACTTCTCAGAGGAAAGTAAGGCCATTCATATAGGCAAACTAATTAACACAGTTAATCACCACCTCTGTACCTATCAAAAATATACCAAAACCATGAGTTGATAGTTTGAATTCCAATTCTAGTATACACATAAAGTAATTTTGGAATATCAACATACACCCTTATAAGAATCACATTGGCCACTACACCTACATAATATTGAGCATAAACAATTTTGTGTTAGTTCACAGTCTCCAATGAGATGCTGTTTTTCTGAATTTACCTGTTACATATATTTGATTCACACCCAAATTGTGCTGCTTATTTATAATGCACATAAATTCACTTGTATTACATTTTGAGTTTCCTTACTTTTTTGTTGGTTTTATTGATGGGGTTTGATATGTGGTGAGAATATGAAACATTATCATAGTCCTAACAGTGAAGATAAATATATATAAAAGCTCCACTCAGCGTATACCAGTGGGATAAAAATATATCACAGCTCTTGCATCTGTGGCCCAAAGAACATCAAAGAAGAGGGACCAAAAAACTGTAAGAGCCAGAAGAGTTGAAAATCTATTGTGAAACAGTCTTTCCGTGAAGTAGCTACATTAAAAAAGACTATAACAGTGGTTACATCTGTAGACATGTTAAGGTGGAAGGGGGAAGTTTCCACAGGGTCCCACATCTAGACAAAGAACTATAGGCAACTAATCAATGCTGAGAGAAAGATCATTAGCTTCACCCAGGGATGAGCACTCTTACTAGTTGTCCAATGCAGAGGGGTCAGCCCTGAAACTATATACACAAACAACAAAAAAAATGGATGAAAAAAGTTGTATATATACATAGGTATGTAACAATAATAATCAAAGAAAAAGAGGCTATTGGCTTGAGGGGAACATGGGAGGGGTTTGGAGGAGGGTACCTGGGAAGGGCTGGAGAAAAAAAATTGGAGCACAGAAAGTGATGTAATTCTATTTCAATTAAAAATGTTTTTAATAGAATAATTTATTCAGAAAAGTACCATTACTTCCTCTTCCATACTACACAATTTCATCCCTCCCTCCTTTCTATAACTTTATTCTTTTGCCCCCCAGTTTCTGAAGTTCCTTCTTTATTAGGGATATATATATATACAATATGCTTACAATTCTTACAATTGTCCTTTTACTTTGTTTACTTTGTTTATACTGCATTGTGGTGAAACAACTTTTTATGCATTCAAATTTATCCAATACTTTGTTTATTGCCTCTGGGTTTAGAAGAATAATGATGTCTTTCCCTACATTAAAAAAAATAAGTCATTTATGTACCCTACTATTTGTATGTTGCATTTTTCATATTTAAGTCCTTAATCTGTTTTGCTATTTATTCTGGAGTATAAACTAAAAACTAAATCTAATTTTTGTCTGTTTTCCAAAATACTACCATGGTGTTCCAGGAACATTTATTTAAATATTTATTGTTATGATAAATAGACATTGAAGTTGTCACCATTATCATAGTGGTCTTCTTCTGTATTGCGGGTTAATTTCAGTTTCTCTTACAGTAGTCTGGCTATCTATTGATGTTCATACAACTCACTGTGTTAGTTTCTGAGACCATAAAAATGTTTTCAGTCTAGTAGTGTTTACTGTCCTCTCATTCTTTTATTTTCCAGTATTTTCTTTCCCATCTACACATGCTTTCCATATGAATTTCAATAACAGCTTACCTAACTCCATAAAATAGCTTTATTGGCATTTCTATTGGAATTGCATCGTGTCCTTGACTTTTCAATCACATATTTGAAAGATTCTGAGAATCCATGGGTGTAATCCATCAAACTGTCTTTAAAGGGTGGAGGGAAATGGCAGGCAAATACAAGATGCAGAGAAATAACCTCTGCCTTCAGAAATAAAAATTAACTACTCACTCTGACAAGGGGGAAGAAACTAAAAAATCTAAAGTGCTTTTTGGGGAACCATCCTTGAGGATAACTTCTTTTTAATGTATTTATAATGTCATTGAAGCTTATGGATTCTTCTTCCATAGAACTGGCTTTTCTCAAAAGGTCACCCTTTGTGTCCACTGTCATTGCCCTGATTCAGAGGCTCAGCTTTTCTCTCTTGAATCCTGGCAGCAAAATCCTAAGACATGTCCAATCATCTTCTGAAAGCTCTTACAGCTGTGGGCTATCTCATTTTCCATCCAGTGTGGCAACCTAAAACCGTGCAGTATTGGATACTTTCAGGAAAACTTTCAAACTGTCTAATGCAGCATTCACAGCCTTTATCATCTGAACTAGCTCAGTTTTCTAGGTTTATCCCCCCCTTTCTGCCTTTACCCCTCTTCATTTACATTACATTGTAAATGAAGGGCTGTCTAGGGCTTCGTAGGTTTGCCTTAAATGCTCTTAATATTCTTCCATTGAAATCCCCTACTTATCCTATGGGATTTAACTCAAATGGAAGACATATTAGGATATGTGTGTGCTATTCTTCATGTGTGTTTCCTGTGTGCTATTACTTACTCTCTATATAGCACCAATCAACAAAGTTGACAAATTTCTAAAGGCAGGTACTTGGAAAATTTACTCAGTGCTCAATATGGTATCGTGGCACAGCACAGTTCCCACATTTTGACATACTGATAAAGGGGACTGCTATATAAAGAAAACAAATACACAGAATTAACATGATCCAGGGAATATTAAGGAAGAAAAGTAGAGCTTAGAAAGAACTTAGGCATTAGAGATATTTTAAGGATAATAGTGCATCATTTATCACAGTTGTATAGCAAAACACAGCACATTAGTGGCTATGATAATAGATGACAGTTTCAGAGTGTGTCACATCAATTCCTATCCTGCTTGATTCCCCTTTTGAAAGGAGAACGGGGCCATTGATCTTTATTTGGTGTTTGGGTAAATGAGAAGAGAAAGTCATCATCTTCCAACACAGGTAGCAAGCATCTGCTACAAAGATTTTCATAATATATTTCATAACAAAAACATGTCTTTTTATTTTGCTTTGTTGAGGGGTTGTTTTGAGACAGGGTCTCACTGGGCATCTCAGAATGCCATAGAATACACTATGGGCAAGGCCCTGCATTCAATCCAACACCACAGACAAAAACAAATAAATAGAACTCTCCACATAATACAGGGTGGCCAAAAACTCATGATCCTTCTGCCTCAGCCTCACAATCATAAGCATATACCACTACGCCCAGTCCATATATGCTAATATATGCTATTGATAATTATAATAATGTATGAAATACATACATAATATGCTACATGATATATGTATACCATACATAGCAAGTTTCAGGTCAGCCAATGCTACAGTTAAGACCTGTATTTTAGGGAAAAAAAATGGTGCTGGAGAGATGGCTCAGCAGTTAAGAGCACTTGCTGCTCTTGCAGAAGACCTGGGTTCAATTCCCAGTAGCCACATGGCAGCTCACAACTGTCTGTAACTCCAGTTCTGGGGAAGCTTATATTTTCAGAGATTTCAGTTCATAACTGATTGATCCTTTTGCTTTAAGAAGAAAAGAGAGCAGGTTACAGGCAGGGCCATTCAACCCACACCTGAGAAACAAAAAGAAAAAATAGAAACAGAAAAATACCAGGGTTCCAAGACAACCTTTGAGGACACATCCCTAGTGACCAAGAACCACCAAACTATGCCTTACTTAGTCTCAAACAATAACAACTCAGAATGGGAAACAAATCTTTAACTGGGGGGGGGGGGGGTAGGGAGGAATTTGGGGGCACACTCCAGATCCAACTACACCAATATGGTGTTGAAACTAAGGCTCATGGTCAAACACTATGGATGCTGTAAAGGCTTGTGACTGTGACTCAGGTACAACATTCAGAATAGCTGGACTTTGGCGGGGGGAGGCTCAGAGCTTCTTGGGAAAGGAATGAGAACAAGAACATTAAAGAGAGACTCTTAATAAAATAATAGTATTAAGAATTGAAAGGTTGCCGGGCATTGGTGGTGCATGCCTTTAATCAGCACTCAGGGAGGCAGAGGCAGGCAGATCTCTGTGAGTTCAAAGCCAGCCTGGTCTACAAAGCAAGTTCCAGGAAAGGCGCAAAGCTACACAAAGAAACCTGTCTCGAAAAACCAAGGGGAAAAAAAAGAATTGAAAGGTTAAAGCCAGGCAGTTGTGGCACACACCTTTAATCCTAACACTCAGAAGGCAGAAGCAGGTGGATCTCTGTGAGTTCGAGGTCAGCCTGAACTACAGAGGGAGTTCCAGGAAAGGCACAAAGCTACACAGAGAAATACTGTCTTAAAAAAAAAAAAGAATTGAAAGGTTAAAAAGATAAAGACTAATGACTACATATTGACTAGTAATCAATTTCATGTTTTGAGAGCATTTGACAATAGAGGAACCCTCTCTTAGACAGTTTCTTTAAAATCAAACCAGATTAACTTTAATAAAATGACCATACCACCATTTAGGCTTTTTCATTTATACTCTCAACAGTTACTTATTAAAAAAAAAAAAACTGGAAATAGTTTAGGCGTATCTGGATCTTACTCAATTATTTTACAATCCAGCAAAGTAGGGTTTCTCTGGAAGATGAAGGAATACAGGCTAGATGTAGCTCTTTCTCTTATGTACTAAACCAGGAAGATCAACAAGATGTACTATTAAGTTCTTTAACAGATATGCTGACAACAATGCATATAATGCTACCAGTTTATGAAAGAAAGGGAAAGTCTATTTATCTGTTGATAGGTACATTAAAATCTCTCTGGAAGGACATAAAAGAATGTCTTTAAGAACACAGAAAAGGAACAAAAAGAGAGTCAATAAGAGAAGATAATTTTGCTACGTGAAGCTTTAAACTTTTTATTTTTAAGAGTTGTGTGAATGTATTATCACCTCAAAACAAATGCAAATTCACACACACACAAACACACACACACAAAACTAGGCAGATTCATAACTTGTATAGAAAAATTTTGTTTTATTTTTTCATGTAGAAATATTATGAAAATATTTTTGAGAGCTTGTTGCATAATTCCCAGAGGGAGGATTCTAATGAAAACTTCTTCTACCAACAACCCCTTACTAAGTACCTAAAACATGAGGGTGTGGGAATAGGAACACTGAGGTTGGCTTGCCAATTAAAAGACCTACATCAATGCTGTACATCTTTCTAAGACCCCAAAATTGAACAGTTAAGCTGCAGAGAGATATTCACTTTAAATGCAAAATGAGAAAGAATCATGATCAGACCAAAAATACACTAAACTAATTAATGCAAGTTTTTAATTGTGTGAACACTATAGAATTGCACACGTTGAGGACTGGAGAGATGGCTCATTGGTAAGAACATCAGCTCACTGCCTTTCTAGAGGACCTAAGTTTGGTTTCCAGCACACAGAACCCACAGCTTACAACCTCCGTGACTCCCAACTCTAGCAGATCTGATGCCCCCTCTGGCCTCCACAGATCCAAACATGTATCATATACTCACACATATGTCACATAAAAAATCAAATGAACCTAAAAAGGAAAAGAATCATAAAATTTCATAAAACTTTGAGTCAACCCAAATCATCCAAGAGCTAAGAGAATTGCTAACAATTGCTTGGCAGAGTTGATGCCAGTGAATACTTTTTTTCAAGCTGGCAGTTTTTTTTTTTTTTTTTGGTTTTTCGAGACAGGGTTTCTCTGTGTAGTTTTGCGCCTTTCCTGGAGCTCACTTGGTAGCCCAGGCTGGCCTCGAACTCACAGCGATCCGCCTGCCTCTGCCTCCCGAGTGCTGGGATTAAAGGCGTGCGCCACCACCGCCCGGCTAAGCTGGCAGTTTTTAAAGGTCTGGTAATTATGAATATGCAACCCATTAAGCTTTGTTACTGGTGGGTAACAAACAGCATTAACCACAGAGCAGCTTAACACAAAATAGGTGAAGGCTTTCTGACTGTCGTAGCTGTCCCTCTTTCCTTCTTAGTTCCACCCTTCTGCTAGCTCTACTTCGTTCTCACTCCAGTTAACTACATTAGAATAGATATACTGAATAAGCATGCTTCTATGATTGTGGCTCACCAATAGACCTAGAAAACAAGAACTTTACTGCTGTAATATTTTAAGTTGTAACATGGGAGTGAAGTGTAAAAGCAAAAGTTTAGGGAACTAAACTGTGGTGGGCAAAATCTAGAGACTTCAGAGTTTACAAGAACACAGACCTGAAATAACCCAGGAAAGAAAGTTCTCCTCTAGCTGCCTTTTTTAGTAAATTATTATGATGGAGAAGAGACTAATGATAGGAGAAGAATCTAGGCAAGTTCAGTTATAACATCTCTCTGGGGGCTTCTTTAGCTGGAGTAGGTGAGGACCAGGGCATTCATTCTTTGATTTCCACTCACTAGGAAAGACCATACAGTACAGAGCATCTGAGATTCTACTCAAAAGGTCTGACACAGATGAACCTGCTTCTAGACTCAGCATCTTCTGGTGCTGTTATGGCTGTTGAAGGAATAGTAAGAGGATGAGGACATGTCTCGTCTGATGCTTAGTTGTCTTCCTACAAATCTCAGTGGTGTTGTGAGATAGAGGTAACGTACATGCAAGTTTGCATTTGAGTTAGTTAGATTCTGTTGATGTTAATGTTGTTTTGTTTCTTGTTTTAGTTTTTGTTTTGAGAGTCATGTATAACCTAGGGTGGCCTCAAACTTACTAGGTACCAAAGGTAGCCTCTAGTTCCTGCTCCTCCTCATTTTGCCTCCCCAAGGCTCAGTTTCAAGAAAATGCAAACACCTGGCTTGAGTTCTTGTTTTGCCAAGCGAATTCAGCTATAAATTCACAGAATTTTACTGTGATTTTAAAAGAGCACTCTTAATCTCTTTTAGTTATTGAATCTTGAAGTACTAGTAAAGATTAAAATTACTTTGCTGAAAATTTTTGTTTACTTTTAAATCTTTCTTTCTTTTTCCTTTCTAACTTTCTGCCTATCTGTATGTCTTCATTCACTCGTTCAGAATAAGGTTGCCTCAAAGTTTTAGTTTCTAAAATATGAAGCTCAATGCTTTGTAAGTAAAAAATGTACACTTTCCTTCAGGATCCTGTATACAATCCAGGATATTTTCATCAGCTTAACACACACACACACACACACACACAACACACACACACACACACATACAAACATCTGCAAAAAAGATAAGTAAAGGAAGAAATGTCCTTCTGTCATTCTTTGAGATACTGTAATTATAATCTCTCTAGATATATTGAAAAAGAAAGTAAAAAATAATGTAATCTCAATCCCACCATGAATAAATAAATCAAAACCATGACCACTAATAAGGTATGATGGGATATTTAATAACTAAATTGTCTACTATGCATCAAGCATCTGTTTTAAGAAGAGTGCTGTAGCACCTCCCTCCTGTGGAACATACACCACTAAACTATTTGGATTCCTTCACTCCAGTGGCTCCCAGATGGTGGAGGCTGGCAGTTGACTCATACCTAAGTGTAGTGGAATCAGCCTATCATGTTATGGTCCTCGTGTTTGTACTTCCCACTAAAGAAATCCAAAACACATTTCTATATAGTCCTGTTCAAAGTACATTCACATAAAAGTTGAGATTCCTGGCAAATTTCTCAATTTAAAAAACAAACACAAGCAAAATCTCAAATACAGATGTTAAAAGCATGTTTGGATTCCACTTAGAAGCAAGAACTGCTCTCCCTGATGTTTATTACCACAGGAAATGATCCCAATCATCTAGGGTCACTTTCTTACATCCAGCATCCTCCCAAAATACATTCCAAGTCAGTCTTCTCCCTAGCTCATCTAGTTCCACCATGGTACAATGCCACCATTACTTTTATCTGAATGACTGCAGTGCTTCCCTAATGGTCTCAGCATTCCATCTTTTTTGGCCCTATAATTTTAACACAGTAGTCGAAGCTGCTTTTAAAACCTGAGTTAGCCACCTGGTTTTGTAAACAAGGTTTAATTGAATCACATTCGTTTAGCATTCCCAATGGCTGTTTTTGCACTAAAGCAAAATGGTGAGGCTAAAATATTTACCATTCAGGCCTTAACAGAGTTTACCAAGCCTCTCTTAAAATACAAATCACCTTCCCTTTCCAGAGAAAGCTCAGTACTTCTCCTTTGTATTTAGAAAAACACCCCAGACTTCTTACTTAGCCTAAAAGATGTAAGGGATGCTTTCTGTTCCATTGTGTGTCCTGATTCTGCCTGTGGGCATGGCTGTGGTCACACTGGCCCTAACCCTGGTCTGGAATCTACACAGAAGATGCTCTCCCTTCTGTCTGGAAGTTTTCCCCTAATCTTTGCCCTGCATACCTCTGCTGTGACAGCTTCTCTCATCAGAACATCTAGCTTGCAATTCCATCATTATCACACTATTGCTTTAGTTAACTCTCAACATGCTTATCTCTTATTATATAGAATGTACACTGGGAGCAGATGTAACATGTTCACAGTAGCATCTTTGTTGTCTACCAAGCAGGTGGTGTAGTTACTAATTTATATATTAAATTAATGGGAATATGTAGTGGGTAGCTGTTCAGCTTTGCCTGGAAGTACTACCCCCATTGAGGCTTCCAGTAACTGTCACGCCTATGAGGTGGGGCCAAGACAGGAGCCCTTAAGACCTGAGATCCGGAAGTGCCAGTTCTCTTGGTTCCTGGATCCTGGATGCTGGAAGTAGATTAAACAGAGTTTCTCCAGAGAAGACCACTGGACTGCGCTTCACCTTTCCCAGACCCTGTAACCTATCCCTTCACAAAATAAACCTCCCTTTTAATTATGTGGAGTTGCCTTAATACTTCAACCAATAGGAATAGATGCCACAAGTTCATCCACTTCTTTTTCCTATACCAAAACATTACACTATGTTTGAGCAATGAGAAATACTATTATGGTTTGAATATGAAATACCCCCTTCCAAGTTCCTGTATTGAATGTGTGATCTCAGCTGATAATGCTATTTTGGAAAGTTCTAGAAATTTTTAGGACATAGGGCTTAGGTGGATGAAGTAGATGATTGGGGCCACGTCCTTGGAGGCTGTTGTTTGTTCTAGGCCCGTTCTGTCTTGTTCTTTGTTTGCATGCCACTATGAAGGGAGTCACTCTACTCTACCATGGCTCACTGCCAAATGGGACTAACACTCTTAAATAGTCAGTTAAAATAAATCCTTCCTCTATTTAAGTTGTTTCCTTCAGACTTCCAGGCATAGTAACAAGTAACTAATACACATATCTACCTAAAATCCCATTCTTAAAGTTTTAGGGGAATTGTTTGTATAAAGTGGACCTAACACAGGCAAGTGGATTTATATACACTAGGGTGTAATTCCCAACTTTCAACCAACTTCCTTACAAGATATCTTTTCCCAAAAACCAAAGTAGAAAAATGCTATTTATTGCCAAGAGTGCTACAGAGGATTAAATCAGATAATTTATGTAAACACACTGGGACACTATTTTGCAAACTTCAATCACATCCTCCCTCCCCAGACTGAGCTGAACATCCTTTACTTTTTAACCTATCCTGGCCTAGGTCCTTGAGATTAGAATTCCCTATGCACAACAAAAAAACAGAAATGTGTGCCAGAGATACAAATTTCATAATAGAGCCTCCTCACCAACCTAACTTTTCCCTCCCCTGGAATTTGTATACTTTGTGGAAAGCAAATACAAGTCCCTCTGTTCCAAATAAGCCAAGATGTTTTCAGTAAAAAGTTCACTTCTCCATTGTGTAAATGGAAGGAAGCTTGATGGGTACAACAGGGAAACCACCAGAGTGCTCACTATTGCTTTAGATCCTAAAACTGCCCTCTGTTGGTGTATGCCATCGTATGACACACAGTACAAGGATCCGATGCTGTTCCACAGACAGATGCTTAGGAGCTTAGCATATTCTGTGCAATTGGTCAAGAGATAGAGTATAGAAGGAGACTTCAAGACTAAGAATCTGGTTCTGACTCAAAGTTATTTTAGATAAGATGATAGACCAGTTAGCCATCTTTGGCTTATCCCAAAGTGACACAAAATAGTCACTCACTCTGTAGGCCATTCATGCTATGTAGCTTAGGCTGTCCTCAAATTGATGGCATCCTTCATGTTTTAGTCTCCTGACTGCTGGGATTGTAGCTGAGCTAGTCACTTCTTGAGAAGAGTCCAGGGCTGGGGAGAGAGTTCAGCCAGTCAAGGACCTACCATGTAAGTCTAAGGACTTAAGTTTGATTCCCAATACCCATGTAAAAGAGCTAAGTGTTGTGGTAGTATGTGCCACTAATCTTAGCACTGAGGAGCAGATCATCCTTACAGCTCCTGGCCAGACAGCCTCACCTAATTGGTGAGTTTCAGGCCAGTGAGAGGCCTTATCTCAAAAAAAGGTGGATAGCTCTTGAAAAAAATACCCAGCATTATCTTCTGGCTTCCAATCACATGCACAGACTTGTACACACATCTGCATACATGCAAACACACCAAGAGAAGAGCCCAAATTGTTAATTCAAAACAGAATCCTAGAATCCAGTGGGAGAGTGGAGAATGCTATAGGAAAAAAAACAGTCATCAGAAAGTGAGTTACTATCACATATAACTGGGGACTAAAATGGCCAGAAAATTCTGGGGTTCGAGGTACCTGTAGGTTAACTTCCAAAGAGAAAGAAGCCATGGTGCTTATAAACCATTCATGGAAAATACTGGATAATTGCTGTTCTGAGGAATCGTTAGTTCTCACACTGGGTCAAGTGTGTTAAAATCATCAAAGCAGCCCACAGGAAAATCAAAGCACAAGTTGCCTGTTGGAAGTCTTCCTTATGTGCACGATAAAGGAAAGTCCAAAGGCTATAGAAGAAACACAGCATCCGCCACGCAGGCAGCCTGTGTATATCAAACCTGGCTCCTACACTCCTGTTATGTTGAGTCAGAGGATCACAAAGGAGGTGGCAAACAGGTGTGGAACAGCTGACTCACTCATCAAATAGCAAGGAGGTGATGACTATGGAACAGGGGACACAGTCACGTACAAAATGCATACAACTCCATTTCCCTTTCTCCTGTATTACCCAGGTTTCACAGAGAAATAAAAACAACATAAGAGAGATGGGTGAGAGATTATTGACAGATGGGTGAGTAGATAGATGACAAGTAGGTAGGTAGGTAGGTAGGTAGATGATGATATAGATGCAGACAAACAGACAGATAGATAGACAGATAAATAGAAGAGAGATGATAGATGGTAAGTAGGTAGATAAGTAACTATTACTATAAGGACAGAAAATATATTTTATAGGTAGAGATAGATACATATACAGACAGATATTATACATGTATGCAAACATACATACCTCAAGATTCACTATGAATAAACTACTTATGCAATTATGAAGGAGGAGAAACCCATCTTCTATCTGTAAGCTTGAAACCCGAAAAATCAGTGGTATAGTCAGTTTAAGTCCAAAGACCTAACAGTACAAATTCCAGTGTCAGGATAAAAAAGAGATTTACTGTCTGTCTCATTCATGAGAATGAAAGGAGATGTATGCCCCCTTTCATTCTGCTGGATCCTTCAATGGATTGGGTGATGTTCGCTCTCACCAGGGAGGGCAATCTACTCTACTGACTCCATTGATTGAAATGTTAAACTCACCCACAAACTCTCCCCCACCCCCGCCGCCTCCTCTCTCTCTCTCTCTCTCTCTCTCTCTCTCTCTCTCACACACACACACACACACACACACACACACACACACACACACACACACTCTGGTTATGCTATGGCAGATGGCATGTAAAATGAAACCATCAAAGTACTCACTTGTCTGGACACCCTAACTTCCAACAAGACATGTTCCTACACAAGCCCATGAATCCACACAAGTTACAAGTGGTCTTCTACTTAAAGAGTCCTTTCTCCTCCTTCTAGACTCAGCTCAGCATACAACTTAGGCATACAACTGTAAAGCAATGTGTATATCTAGATTAAAGTTTGTGAAGACATATCAAAATTAGTAATATCTCAATATATTGTGCATACAATTAGCAGTATAACAATATCATGTTATATATATATATATAATTAATAATATATCAGATCATATCTGTTTATATCTACCATCTTGTTAACTCTATAAAGACAAAGACTCTAAGCACCTAGCATAAAACAGATGTTCAATAAATGTAATGGACCTAAACAAGAGTCTAAGCAGAAGAACAGATCAAATCATAATATCAGTATTTTAGACAAGAAGGGATAACATTTGAAAATTATATAAATACACTCATTAGAGCATGTTCATAAAATATATTAAATATATGCATATGTACAGAAAAGTCTAACATAATAATCATATTTGAACAGTAAATTTGTATTTGGTTTAGCCATATTTTTCCAGTTTTAATGCTATGAAAGTATATTAGCTAAATAATTTAAAGGTAAATAGGTCTTTAAGAACAATGCAAGCTTCATTACTCATAGCAGAGTCAGACCAGCTATGACTAGCATATTTCCAAGCTAGTCAGGGAAACACTGAAACTCTTAACAGCCAGAGTCCATAAATAAGGTACAGGGAAGTGTAAAAGCCTCCACTTCTGAGAGAAACTTTCAACTCTCAATACATTCTATAAGAGCAAAACTAATATCCCATTCTCAGAATGAGGCATCTGTTCTGTATAGGAATCAGTACGTTAGGATTAACCTGATGAAAAAAAAAACAAACAGAAGGACCAAGAATAATCAGAGACAAGAGTGTGCATCCTCACTGTTAGTTTCCAGCTTACAGAGAGCAGATGGTGGTCTTCTCATCCTTCATAATTGCATAACTAACTTATTCATCATGCATCTTGAGTGTGTGTGTGTGTGTGGTGTGTGTGTGTGTGTGTGTGTGTGTTGTGATGGTTATATCAACCCTATCATAAGCAGCTCCAACTTCACAGACTACATTCTTGATTGAATGCAGAGCATTGAATGAGCAGAATGGTGCCAAAATAATCCAGCTCTTAATGATCCATCTCTGTGTCTTAAAACTTCTGGAATATCACTTCATATGTTTTAAGCTTAAAAATTACATCATTTTCTCCTTCTATTTCCTCCATTTATCCTCCATGACTCCATTGTTCTTCTCAAAAATCATGGCCTCCTTTTCTTTAATTATTATGTTACATGTATAAAAATGCAGAAATATACAAATATAACCTGCTCAGTCCATTTAGTGTCACTTGTATCTACAAGATTTTTAGGGAAGACCACTTTCAGGGGATAGCTGCTAAAGTGCCATTTAAAAAGTATTCTAGCGCAGACTCAACTATAAAGTAAGTTACGCTTGGTTAGTAATGTCTGCAAAAAGATAATACATGGGGCAGAGAGTGCTCTGTGCCCACTTTATTCTTTAGCCTTTAGCAGCAGCAGGGGAATTCGGTATGCACATGGAAGACGGTGATATAGCACCAGAAACAAAGACTCTAATTTTATAATACATTTAGGAACATTGATAATTTGAAAGATAAAATTATTTTCTCTGAGGAACTGGAAAAGAAAACAGGGGCAGAATACAGATTCAATTCACTTCACATCCATCTGCCTACTCGTATGCTCTTGATCACAAATCTATAAGGCCCCCCTTGATGCCTGCCTGTTCCATTAAACCCTCACTTGGCACTGACATTCCTTACCCTCAAATAGCCTTGAGGCCCATTTATTTCTCATCTCCATAGCTGGTACTGTTGGCTTCTGACAAAAAGACATAATGTCTCCAATCAATCTCCTCTTTGAGGCCCGAAGTGTGTCATTTTCCGAGCCTCTCCCATTGAGCCTCTTTACATGTCGTTTGGCCCCAGCCCTTCTTTCAACATTCTTGATTTATTCATACATGCCAGAGTGACTCACAAGTCACAGGAAGACAAGCCCAGCTGTGTGCCAGAGATAATTATTTCAGAATAATTAAAATGGGCTATGGGCTGCTAAATTAAACACCAAAAGGTGATTCTGCACTTTCTTATCTACCTAGCCATTCTAAAGAAACTGTCTGCTAGGATACGGGCCTCCCAACCCTAGTGCATTAACCAGCCTCCTCAGCAGCCTTATTAAGCATCAGCTCTGTGTAGAAATCTTCCTACAGTACAAGAGGAAAACTCTGCTGTGAAGTCAGATTGACCCAAGGTAACCACAAATGCCCTTCCTGTCAGTGAGATCCTTCTAAAACTGATACTAAAGTACAGAACTAACCAGGGTGTCACAAGATGACAGTGTGAACAGAGAACAGAAACAGCAGAGACAGCGGGAATGGAAGAGCTGGGCTGCAGTGCAGCTGCCCATCCTTCCTAATCTTCTCACTTGTGTTCTGTAGCCTATTTTAGTGCCTTTCTCTCTATGTTCTCCTCTGTCAGATCAGGTTCCCTCAAGCAGAAGCTGAGATGGGGATTCTTGTGCAAGTGACGCACTGAAATATTCTCAGGGATATAAGGGAGGGTGCGCAGTCCAAGGGAAAAGCTGAGATGCTTTCCAGGCTAATCTCTATCTGAAAACAAGAGGAGCTCAGAAGTATAGAGCACAGTGTAACTTGGACCATGCAGAAGAGGAGAGAGCTGCACTGCATCTGTCAGTCATGGCTGAGGGCAATCTCTGTGTTTGGTGGTAGAGGACGCTGCCATATGTCAAGAACAGTCAGGAAAGAAGGGCTAGTTATGAACCACTGGCACCAGCACCCACAGCAGCTGGGCTATGAGAGGAGGAGAGGCCCAGCAAGGTAATGAGATTGGGAGGACTGAGCAGAGGCAATAGCAGGCTACTTAGTCTTCTCTCAGAGATCAGTCCTCAATTTCAGGCCTGAGCCTGGACAGACAGTTTCTGAGGAAGAGCCACAAAGGACAATCAATCCAACACCCTCAACAGCAAGGACAAGGAGGCCTGGTATATGCAGTCCAGGCCCGAGCCAGAAACAGCTCAAGATGATAACCAAATAAGGACAAAGCCTATGACTTGTCCAAGTCTGCCCAAAAATGGGAAGACTGTAGCCCTGACTAGGTCCTAACTAGACCTAGCCAATTAGAACATACTAATATGATTGCCACTCACTTGAGCCAATTCTATCTAAAGTGACCTAACTGCCTTAGAACCTCCCTTTGGCTATGCTTAAAGGAACCCACACATCCTCTCCAGGTCTTCATCATCTTGCCTTTGTGTGGGATGGCAGGTCCCAGCATACTAGAATAATAAATGATCTTGCTGACTGCATATGTAGATGATGGTCTTTTATGAGACTTCTCCAGGACCCCAACAAGATCTACACAGGGTACCAATAGCACCTGAAAAACTCTTTAAATTGTGTTGCAGAGTACATGACCCTCTTGAGTTCAGAAGTCACTTCTGATTTCCTGGAGCAAAGAAAGTGTTCAGCCATGAAATCCTCTCTCATAACTACAAGTGAAAATAAGTGTTCCCTCTTACCCTGGTACACTCCTCAGCAGCCTATCTGGGGGCAATGGAAGTAAGAAAATACTATTCTAACATCTTTAAAAAGCAAGCATCTGTCTTTCTCATTAATATTTTGAAGGTAGTGAGGACAATGATGGAAGCTGACATTTTCTGTACTTGCTATATGCCAGTTATCATTCTCAACGTTGACATGAAATACTCTCATTAGTTTTCAAGACTACACTGTGAGGTGGGAATAGCTACCCATTTTCTCATATAAGAAATACACAAAAACTGTGGTCAGGATGATATACATGAGAGAAGAACAAATTGGAGTTATCACATGACTGGAAATAGGAGAATCTAGATCTCAGTCAAGAGGCTGAGTTCAGAGCCACGAGAACATCGGAGGAAGTCGTGTAAACTCTGGGAGTGATGCATTGGTGTTCAGTCGCAAGGGCATGAAAGACATGCAGGACCACAGGCGCTTCTTAATGCTCTTGTTTCTGTCAGTAACACAGGCCGTGCCTCACAGAACCCAAGTTCCAACACTTGGCTCCCAGCACCAGTAGATGCTCCTCAGTGAATGTTTATCTAGTGCCTATAACAGTGGTTCTCAACCTTTCTAATGCCGTGAAACTTTAACACAATTCCTCATGTTGTGGTGACCTAAACATAAAATTATTTTTGTTGCTACTTCATAACTGTAAGTTTTTATTGTTATAAATCATAACGTAAGTATCTGATATGAAAGATATCTGATATGTGACCCCTGTAAAAGGGTAGCTCGACCCAGAGGGTTAACCATTTGCCTAAAGAATGTTACTTTTATCCCCTCTCTCCATCATATTACTGGAGGAAAACAAATAACAAAAAAAAAAAAAAAAAAAAAAAAAAAAAAAAAAACCTCTACCCTATCAGCAAGCTGATTCCAAATTACTAAATTGAACTGGATGGATAGTAAAAAAGAGGAGCTACACAATTAAGATGAAAGAGTGTGGGAATGGTGAAGAGGAAAAGAAGAAACGTGAGACAAAAACAGAGAGAGGAGAGAAGCCAAGTTTCTATTGCTAGGATACACCCAGCACATCAGTCAGCTGGATGCCTCTAATACATGGCCCGCTTTGATTTGAAAGAGTCAAATGTAGTTTGCATCTGTAACTGGATTTCCTATGCATGCCCAAATCTGAAAAGGAAAATGCTCACCTGAACTGGAAGGGCACTGAATGGGGATGCACATTCGTTTTTCCCTGCCTCTCAAGCCTCTTGCTTTCCCCAAGTCCCTGCTTTCTCCATAATTCTCTTTTCCTCAATGCTCGCGCACTCCTTGGATCCTTTAACACCACAGTGCCACCTAGCGTTCCTGCGTGCACTTGGGCGAAGCAAGCCTGGACTGGGACCTGAGGGAGATTTTAACATCACTAGCATGCCACAGGGGGACCATTCATCAGTCCGGTGAAACCCTAGCGAAAGCGAAATTGCCACTCAGCATTTCAAATTGCAGGCTCTCTCTTCTCCTCTACAGGATGCCAGGCTCTTCCTCACCCCAAAGCATTTTCTCACAAGAATAAATGGGTAATTCAAGGAGAAGGAAAGTCTCCAGGAAATTAGACATGGTGCAGGGCAGCACAGATTTTCTTACACTTCGACTAGAACGATGTGTAGCTAAAAGGAAAAATGCTCAATAGCTTTAATGAACTCCTGGAAGTGACCCTGAAGGCTGATGTGCCTTCCTCCTTTTAAGATCACACAGAAGCGAACTGTCGGGTATTGAAAGCACTGCAGTTGGCTTCATGCCTAAAATCATGCCAATCGTTACACACACACACACACACACACACAACACACACACACACACACAGCACACAAACCACAAAGAGTTATCTGAATGCACCGTGCTTGCTGGGGAAAGTAAATCTCTCTTCAGTACACAGGCCAGGTCTAATCTCTTATCAGAAAGCAGCCCATGTAGACCTCCAAAGCCATTGTGTCCTACTGGACCAGACTTTAACCATGGAAATAGTTGGTATTACCCATCACTCAGCCCAGACCTACCTCCTCCATTCTGCTGTGCAAATGTAAGGCTGGAAACCTGCAATTGATCTCCCAGGACATTTATTGACTGGACTCAGGGAGTTGGGCCTCCACTGGGAGATGTTGAAGGTCCAATGAAAAGGGAAAAAGATGGACACATGGAGATACACACACACACACACACAACACACACACACACAAAACTATGGGCTCATTTGGAATTTCTCAGCAGGCTAAGTACCTGACATAAAAATCTGAGAGTCTGAACACTAGCCAGACAGCAGCAAGCATCAGCCCAACCCAGTATGGAGATTTCTGTACTAGATTTTGGTCCTAAGGAGATGATTGTTCTTAGTTCCTTACTCAGCTATTTCATGTAGAACAACACCATGTAACAAATTCCTAGATTCTTGTGTTCAGCTAGATATTTCTAGAGTGATTTTGGTCTCTTGATATTGTACAGTAGATGCTGTAACACTGATAGCAAGGAGTATAAAAGGCTGAAATGACTTTTAAAGAGACCAAGAACTTCTATGTTTTACAAGTGCTTACCCACTTCAAGATGGCACAACAGCAGTTAAGAGCGAGCAGACAATCAGAGGGTTAAGTCATAACCTATGCTGGGAAGTATTTAGGGGTTAAGAGCATTTATTGCTCTTGCAGATAGAGGTCCTGAGCTCAGTTCCTGGCAGCCACATGGTGGTAACTCCAGTTCCAAAGGTTCCGTCTCCCTTTCTGCCTCCTTGGGTACTGCATGCACATGCTACACAGCCATACATATAGATAGATAGATGATAGATAGATAGATAGACAGACAGACAGACAGACAGATAGATAGACCAGACAGACAAATCTAAAAAGACAGTTTTTAAAAACACTAAGTTACTGAGTTATGAGTAGCGGTAGTGGTGGTGGTGCACACCTTTAATCCAAGCACTCAGGAGGCAGAGGCGGGTGGATTCCTGAGTTTAAAGCGCCTGGTCTACACAGTGAGTTCCAAGACAGCCTGGGCTACACAGAGAAACCGCTGTCTCAAAATATTTTTTTTTTTATTTTTTTTAAAAACCTTAACTCTTTCTACTATCTATGAGCCTTGGACAAACTACAGTACATCATTGGTCTTAGCTTTCTTATCTATAATTTGGGGGCACCACAATTTCTAATTTTTATAGAGTTATGAAGAGATTAGATGACATAGATTTTTAAGTACTTGTGTAGATTCTGGCATATAGTTAAAACTTCAATAATGACATATTTATTATTGGGTTGATGTGGGGAGGGGGGAGACTAATTATAGCTGGTGTAGCCAAACTGGCCTGGAACTTGCAATTATCCTTTCAAGTGCTAAGATGCTGGATTACATGAGTGTATCACCAAGCCTTGCCATGTTCTCATAATTATTATTATTTATCAACAGCACACATTTCCCAATGAGGAAGTGCCTATTCTTTAATGTCCCAAGGGTAGTTACTAAGAGAATGGGCTTGCTGTGATAGTTCATTTTAATTATTCAACTTGATTCAGCCTAGAGAGTCTCCATGAGGGACTGCCTAGACTGTCTGTGGGTATGTCTACAGAGATTATCTGAATTTAAATGAGGTAGAAAAAATGTGCCCACTGAGAGTTACACCATCCCCTAGGTAGAAGATCTAAACTGTGTAAGGGTAGATAAAGCAAGCTGAGAACTACGCACATGTATTCAGAGCACTCTATTTCTGATTATGGATGTGGTCAACACACCCAACTTTCTGCTGTTGTGTGTAACTGCTATGATGAGCTAAACATAGAACTGGGAGCTAAAATGACCTTTTCTCCCCACATTGCTTTATCAGGGTGTTTTGTCACAGCAACTGGACAAAAACTAGGACAGTTATTAAGTGTACTCATCTCTTGCTGTCTTTCTTAATAGGATGACATGGCAAGAATGTTCTTTCCCCTTGACACTGTTCAACCTTGGACTCAAAAGCCTCCAGAACTGTAAAATAAATCTCTCTTCCTTATAAATAATCCAACCTCAGGTATTCTGTTACAGGCAGCAGAAATGGAGTAAGGATGCATTTGGGAGGAAAATTCCAGCTTCTGGCTTACTCTGAGAATACGTCTCTGGGTACTTTCTCTGTGAATCTTGAGATGATGGCAGAGCAGTGGTGCAACCTAAGACAAATCTCAGCCAATAGAGAGCTGTCACAGTGAGTCGAGGACCTGGTCATCACTCTGCCACATTCTGATACATTCTAAACAGTTAACATGTGTTGACTCATTTAATTTGGACAAGCCACACAGAAGGTGAATGAACAGATAGGAAAACCAAGACTCAAGCTGCAGAGCAAACAGTAACAAACTTGGTAAAATCAGACAACTAAGCCGTCAGCTGATCCTTGCCCTGTGTCCTTGGCCATGAAGCTACCTGGTAAGAGGAATAATGATGTAATGAGAAAGTAAAGAGACTGAAACAAAGAGAGAAAGTAAGGGGTGCCATCCTGGAAAGAGGTATCAAATGGCACACATGCTCAGTGCTCTATTTCTTTACTCTCAGGACAGAGGCATCTCTAGAGGTCAGGCAGCACTGATGACTCAGAAAATACAACTAGTATAGTATGACAGACCCAAAGCCTTTAACCCCAGAGTGCCTCATACTTTTGAACTTTGAGAATTCTAAAATTTAAACAACCTATAGGGAAAATAAACATCCATAAGACTTTCCACACCAGACACTGAATTCCATACAAACTAACATATATATAAACTCATTTTCATGATAAAGACCGGTGCTAGGACATATGCACAAAAAGATTTTCAGCATGGTGCCATCTTTAGGTAGAAGCTTATTGTAATTGGCCCACACCAAGTTCTTGACATCCTTTTGGAGTTAGAGATATAGCTCTGTGGTAAAATATCTGCCTAGCATGTGTAAAGCCCTGGGTTTTTTTCCAGGACTATGGGGGGGAAAACATCACAGAAAATCATTTTCTAGTAAAATAATGAAAGCATTTTCCATATCATGACTGATACTCCACCAAGCTTAGTCCAATGGGTCCCATCAACAGCTTTGTAATGAGAATTAAATGTTGGAGAGGCCTCGATGAACAACAGGACAGCTGGAAAAAGGTCCCACAGGACTTAGGCAGTGCCAGAAACGCCTATCATAAAACAGGGAACTGTGGGAAGAACTCATGACACCATCTACAAAGCTATTGGTCCGTGTGCCTGCATTTGTCAAAAGACCAGAATTTTGCAAAAATGTTTTACCACAGAATCACTGTGAAAACTCCCACACATGATCTTCTATTACCCACCCACTGCTTAGAGCAAAGGATTCAAGGCTGTAAGACATCAAGAGTGACTGTAAAAGAAAAAGAAGACTGCTCTAACTATGAACATTAGAAAGGACTTTGGTGTTGTGTCATAGAAGTCAACATTACTTACCCTAACTAATATATCACATATGCTACATAAAGATATCTCCCAATTTTTAACTCTCCACTTAGGTGCTTTACTGAAAGTAGCAAAATGAATACAAAGAGACAGCAGGGGAGAGCTGGGAAATCCTTCTAGGGCTTCCCTGGACTTGGGTTATAGGTGGTGGGTGGCACAGTTGGGCATCAAAACAAATGAGTTTTGAATGATAGTGATGACATGTTGAACTAAGTGACTTGCCTTATGAGGAGGTATGTGTCCTGCTTATCTTTACCCACACTTTGTTATTAATAATGTTTGTGTTTTTGACTGTTCTCCCTGGGGATCAAATAAATACTGACAAGGTTTGTAGTATTTCAAGTTAGTGACATATAGCAAGTATTTCTCTGTATGACAATAATGACACAGCATAGCTTAAGCTTGTCCACTGGCTCTTATAACTTAAATTAAGCCTAATTTTATTTTAATCTATATTCTGTCACGTGGCTCGTTACTCTATCTCTCATACTGTTCATGCTACTTTCTCCACATCTAGCTGGCAACCTGCCTTCTTCCTCTCGACTCCTCTCTGTCCTCAGAAGTCCTGCTAACTCCTCCTGCTAGCTATTGACATCAGCACTTATTAACCAATCACAGTGATACATCTTCACACAGTGTAAAGGAATAATTCTACAACACTGACATTTCAACTACAGGGATAAACATTCTAAAGAAAAAAGAATACTCAAATTGACCATCAACAAGGATCTCAGAATAGGAAAGGACATATCATTTTCCCGGCGTTTCCTCAGTCTATCCAAGCAGTAGAGTTAGTCTCCTAAATGTGTGGCACACTTATCAGTCATAGTAGCCGATGTATGTGAAGTTCTCACATTGCTGCATGTGGATGCTGGGAACCAAACCCAGATGCTAAGAAGAGCACAAGTACTCTTAATCATTAAGTCATCTCTCTAGCCCCTTGGTTAAAATTTTGATGCTGAGTTCTCTAATAAATGAGCTTGAAAATGACCTGACACAAATGAAGCTCATATCTTGCTCAGAAAAAAGTCTGAAAGATTATACATTTGGGTATTTAAATTTCCACACACTCACATGTGCTCAAGTCTTGTTTGCCAGTCTGTGCCCTATTAAGCAATCCATTAGGGGGAGTCTAAGGAAAGGAAGTAAGGTCACTGGGATCTGTCCTTGAAGGGGACATTGAAACATTGGCTCTCCGCTCTTTTCTTTGCTTATCCTAGCAGCTGTACTCCAGCATATGCTCCAGATCTCATGTTGACATTCTGCTCACCACCTGCCTCGAAGCAATGGTGCTGAGACAGTAAAACCTTGAAACTGTGGCAAAAGTATTCCTTCCTTTTAAGCTGATTGTTTGAGATATATTCTCACAGGGATAGGAAGCTGACTATCACACAGGAAATCATTCTGATCTTTGACTTGCTTCATCTACCTGGTAACTAAGAAAGCCAGGCACTTCTTTCTGTGGCTTTGCCAGCTTTCTGCACACACACACACACACACACACACACACAACACACAACACACAACTCTCTTACAATTCTGGTCCTTAGGTTTAGAAACACAAGAAAAATGAGTCAATTTGAAATATGCATAAATGGTAATACAGTGGTGTAACGACTGACCACAGTTTGCAAAGTAAATGAAGTTTTAAAAGACTACTGCTTCCTTAGCACAGTAGATAGCATTAGTCTCCTAAAACTTCAAGACTAGAGAGCAATACATAAATGTTTTTAAAAGTGGACTAAAAAGTTTTTAAAAAAAAACTTTGTCATTGCTGTAATTTGCCTCTATTACTATTTTCCTCTGAAAACGGACAGACTGAAAACTATTTCTTTTGCTTCTCACCTCAATATCTGCACAGCAATTGTCCTTTTCAGACAACTGTATTCACTGAGTACATTTGTAAGGTTTTGCTGCAATGCATCTGGGTAATAAATATGCCCTAAACACAGGAGGCCACAAAAATAAGTATACTTCTTATTCCCAGTTACACAAGTAGTTTGACATTTTACTGCTTAGCTTTGCTGGGCTAGGCTGGACTCTCAGATGCAGCTGGTACTCTTCCATATATCAGTCTGCTGTCATCCGACCACATACCTAGAATACGGTGATCTAATGCAAAAGGCAAAACAGCAGCGTAGACACAAAGTCTCACTAGTTGATGAGCTGATAATTGCTGGGAGAAGGAGAGTGGGGTTTCTTTCTCTTTTTAATTGAAAATAGATTCTTCTCTCATATAACACATCCAATCACAGTTTCCCTCCCTCCACTCCTCCCAGCTCCCCCATCAGATCCACTCTCCCTCTCTCTCCCTTCAGAAAAGAGCAGGTCTCCAAGAGCAGCACCAATAACTATGACAAACAAAATACAATAAGACAACCAGGCAAACGCCCTCACACTGAGGCTAAACAGGCAAACCAACAGGAGGAAAAGAGTCCCAAGAACAGGCAAAAGAATCAAAGACACAACCCCTCCCAGTTAGTAGTCGTAGAAAAATATCAAGCTACAACATGTACACTGGCGCAGACCCAGCAGCCTGTGCTTGCCACTTTAGTCTCTGTGAGCCCATATGCACCCTGCTTAGTTGATTCAGTGGGCCATGTTCTCCTGCTGCTCCATCCCCTCTGACTCCTATATCTTTCAGTTCCTCTTCCATGGGATTCCAGTGTTTCTTTAACGATGTGACCCTATCAGGCAACCGCATACCAGCACAGGCCCACTCCCAAGACTGGCTAAGCAAACACAAGCTGGATTCAATGAGAAAAGATAAGAAAAATAAGAAGAAAGGGGTGGAGTAATATCAAAGTTGTGTGGATGAGGTAGCAAAATGAAGAGAGCAGTTACGGGAAGAGTTAGTAGAGGTGCAATGAATATGTTCAAAATAGATTGTGTAAATTCTTAAAGATTAACTTAAAAATATTGTTAAATAGAGGCCACAGAGGAACATTAAAAGTTCTCTGTACTGCCACATTCTTCTATATCCTACTAGCAAACAGGTCATATGACCAGGTCTACTGCTACGAGGATAAGGAAAGAAGCTCCTCCTCTTTAGACAATAGTTATGTGACCGGAAAAAAAATATAGCTATGCATTGCCTGACATCTTATTTCTTTGGCTCACTTTTTTATTGCTTTCCATAACTGGAAAGAAAACTCTATAAGCACAAAGATTCTATTTTTCTCACTATCATATCACAATAAAAAGCTGTACCTAACATGCAGTAGTATTCCGTAAATACTGTTGAGTGAATGAGTGAAAACACCAATCTTATAAAGCAATCTCTGTGACTGGGGAGAAGAGTACTAAAGATAAAATGAATAGCACACCCTTCTGAGTGGGATTGAGGGATCAATAATACTACCACAATAAAATCGTGGACCAGTGAAGAGCCTTGGTCTATATTTGCAAAACAAGGAAAAGTTATACAAAAGCAAAAAAACAGCAGGGGGGGCGGGATTACAGCTGTCAAGCATATCACATTTATTCCAATTCCAATGCCATGCAAAGCCCTACAAATAAATGGGACAGGGAGGTCAAGCTAGATGGAGTCCATTTTAAAGCTCTTATATTACACTAGCAGAACCGCATAGGCAAAGCCACTGTGAAACTCCTGCTTATTTCATAGGCAAACAACACCATCCAAAAAATACACAAATATAAAATTTATCACGATGCCTAATAAAAACTGCAGCAGGCCCAGTAGTCTGAATTAATGATCATCAATGAGTGTCGTGGCATTAGAAACGTGAAAGGCACTTTTCTCAAGAGCAGGCATGGAGAGGAAGGCATTAAATCAAATCACAGCACATGAAAAGGCAAAGGAGAAGTGGAAAGGATAAATTTCTCAAAAAGTAACTTTCTGACTGTGAGAATGGATTGATAGTACTATCCGTTCTTTATAGGAAAGTTCCCCACAATGAATTTCCTTGTCATCATGATCTAATATTGGTTACCAGCTATTACTCTCATTCGTCATGTTCCACATCTCTGCCGCAGTATAAACAATATCAGGGATTTCTCCAGTCGTATTTCACAGCACTTCTTAGAGGGGGGTGCATTTTGTATTCAAGTGCAAAACAAAGTGTTCCAAATCTATCAAGACTCGTAAAAACTATAAATGACCTTCACAGATGCCCAGTAGTGCTGTAAAATGTAGGCTGGTTGCTAGAAGCCTCCCTTGCTTTAAAAAATGTACTTGTCCCTGCAATCAGATTTAAATTAGGCTGATATCTGAAACATCCCATCCACACACAACTGTATGTTCTACTCAGCCTCTATGCTGTTCCTTCGTTGTTAAGACAACTCAGCTCTCAGTGCCCTCCTACTCTTCTTCCTATAAATTCTCACTGGCTTCCTTTGAGTGCTTAATACTTCTGCTGAACTTTGTATCATCTCTCAGACTTTACCAACAAACTCAAGATGGCCACTATTATCATTATTTTGGAGACAGACCAAAGTTCAATAACACTGAGTTAATTGCTTCCTGAATGTCTCACAATTATTACTTAGGAGAATCAAGATTTCAACTTTGATGTGTTTGATTCAAATCCCCACTCTCCCAAATTCTGCCGCAGCTCATCCCTTGCTAGTTATCAAGTTTTGTCACTACTGCTTTCTCCATTCAGTGTTCCATCTCTTTCCAATGACCTTAGTCTGTGTCTGCTGCTATCGACTGGGTACTTTTACACTGTTCTCCTGGTTAGCGTCAGCTGTCAACTTGACATAGCCCAGTTATGTGATAGAATCTCAAATGGAGTATTGATGCAATCAAATTGACTTGTGACATGTCTATGATGCATTGTCTTAATTACTAATTGATGTAGGTGGGCCTAACCTACTGTGGGTGTTGCTGTCCATAGGCTTACAGACATGAGCTGTACAAGAAAGTTATCTGAACAAGCCAGGGAAACAGGCCTATAATCAATATTCTATCATGGACAGTTCTGCTTCAGTTCATGCTTGAGTTCCTTCTCTGAATTTCCTTGATGATGAATTACAACAGGAAGTCGTAGGATGAAATCATCCTTTTCTTCTCCTAGTTGCTATTGGATATAGTATTTATCATACCAACAAGAAACAAACTATAACAAGTAATGGGTTATGTGATGTATAAAAATGTAAATGTATTTGTCCAATGGTTCTGGAGGCTGAGAAGCACAACACTACACAAGTGTCTTACAAGAAGTACATGCTGTATCACTCCATGGTTAAAGGGAAAATGAACACACAAAAGGCACAATGGGAAAGACGGCTTAACATCCACTTTCCACAATCTCTGCATTAATCTATTCCTAATGGAGGAGCTCTCATGGCCTAATCTCAAGAGTTCCACAACTTTACTGACACAATGTCAATTCAATTTTAGCATACATTTGGAAGAGGGCAACCAGTCCATAGATAGCATCAGCATACATTGCCTTATGCTTAAGTGGCTACAACTGTATACTGTGGTGAGTATGTGTTGGTGATACAAGACTATCCTCCAAGCCAAAATGTCACTATCTTTATCATATCAGCTGTGTCTGCTTATAAAAGATCATCACAGCTGGGCTTGTTGATCTTTATAAAAGGAGTGCCAGGGAGGGTCATGGGACCCTCAGCCAAGGATCCAGCCACTCCTCTCAACCATTTGTATACAATCCTCCCTAACTGTGCAAGGCCTCAGAGAGGTGCTTAACTGCACAGAAGGAGAAGGGCTAAGGGAGGGGAACCCAACTACACAGCCACAGGAGAACCATCATACATGCACACAGGACACAGACTTTCCAGTGTGGCTGCTTTTAACCCACCCATGTTCCTGCCCATATAACACCTCACCCATTGTTATATAAGTAAGTCTAATAAAAAAGTCTTTGTTTTCCCAGAGTGAAAGTTGGTAGAACTGTACTGGTTTCATTGTTGAGACCTTAGGATGAGGGTATATATATATATATATATATATATATATATATATATATATATTATATATATATATAGTTTATGTATCTCCAGGGAAACAATTTTAGCTATAATGTTACTACAAGTGAGTGGGTAAAGTTCATGTTCAAGTGTGTTTATGAGTATGATTGTGGGTATGCGTGTTTCCCTGTCAGTATATGAGTGACTCTGAGTGTGAAGAATGTGCCCATGAGTGTGGTGCCTATGAGAGCATGTGAGCATGTATGACTGCATTGTAAATGTGTATCCATCTGAGAGTGTGAGTGAATATGTAGGTGAATGTGTGAAAGAGTGTTTCTTTGTCTGTGAATGTGTGGGTGTGTCTGAGTGTGTTAGTGTGCTTAGTGTGAGAGTGAGGGTGTATTGGTGTGTGATTGTATGGATGTGTAGATGTCTCTGGTATGAGTGTGTTGATTGAGTGTGTGAGTGTGCTAAATTGTATATTTTGGATGTTAACCTTCTGTTAGTTGAAGAGTGGAAGATGTTTTCTCCCACTCTATAGGTTATCCCTTCACTCTGCTCTGTCTTTTGTCAAGCAGAAACTTGTCAGTTTGGGTGAACATAATCTGTTAAGTTTTTAATTGTTTGTCTGTGCCTTGCAAGTACTAGCACGAAACCAAGACCTGCATGAATATTTTACTGTCCTTATATTTTCTCCCAGTATTTCAGGTCTTAACATTTAAGTCTTTGAGTCTTTGTAGTACATTTTAATATGATTTTTCTGGAATGAGAAGAAGTCCATTTTGCCTTCCATGTGTGTATACCAATTTTCTCAACACCATTTGTCGAAAGGCTTCACCAGTGTGTATTCTCGGCATCTTTGTCAAGAATAAGCTGGTTGTGAATTCAAGAGTTTTATTTCTCAGTCCTCAATTCTGTTCCACTAGTATGTGTGTCTTTCTATACCCAAATGACACTATTTGGGGTTACCAAGAGACTCTGGTATATGTCATTTGAAATCAAGAACTTTGATTCTTTTAGCTTTTGTTCTTTTTATTCAGTTGCTTTGGATATCTTTTGTGCTTCCATGTGAACTTTAGAATTGCTCTTTCTGGTTCTGTGAAGAATGTGATTAGGCCATTGGTAATTCAATGGGGATTATATTTGCCTGCAAATGGCTTAGGGCAGTACAGCCACTTTAACAAGATTAATTCTTTCAATCCATGAACACAGAAAGTCTTTCCATCTTTTTGTGTCTACTTCAATTACTTTCATCAGTGTTTTGTGGTTTTCACTGTAGAGGTCTTTCACTTCCCTATTTAAATTTATTTCTATGTATTTTGGTAGTTATTATGAATTATATTGTTTATATGAATTCTTGTTCAGCAAATACATAAAAGCTACATAGAAAGGCTACTGATTTCATATGTTGATCTTCTATTCTGCTGCTTTTGCTGCAAGTGTTTGTCAGACTTGAATCTTTTCTGAATTAGACTTCATGAATTATTAAGTAAAGAACTGTAACATGCCACCAGACCTTAGCCCAACTGACTCCATGTTAGAGGCACCATTCTGACCTTACACCTACCAAATGGGAACAAAGACTTAATCCATCAAAGAAATAGTCTATAGTTCCAGGAAAGTCCCTAAATGTACTAAACTTGGTTTGTTTGGGGGTTGTTTTGTTTTATATTGTTTTTTTCGTTTTGTTTTGTTTTTTTGGAGGGAGGGGCTCTGTAGTTCCATTTCTTGCTAACTCAAGTGTGACAGCCAGGATGGGCTATTGTTGTTTTGTTTTGTTTTGTTTTGTTTTTTGCATATAGACTGTAAAGGCTCAAGGATACATGATTCGGGCAAGTTTGCATGTAGTTTCCATGTGGCAATAAAGACTTTCTTTTTGGTTTTAAGAATGTCTGTGTGGTAGTCTTGATGAGCTTACTTTGTAATATTCTAGAGGCCCCCATCGAGATCCCTGGAGACTGAGATGCCAGGACACTAGGGGTCTGATGCCCTCTGGGACAATAGTACAGAAAAGAAGCAGTTCCTAGGGATTACACTGCCTGAGACATTCCAAGGCCCTGAAAACTTCTCCCACCTCTAGTCCTAATGCCTCAGAGGATTCTAAAATGGGAAATTACAGAAAGTCATCTGAATTTGTCCTCTCTCCAGAGATAAGTCTATTTATTATGCCTTCTGAATGTAATATTTAGGAAAGGCTGGATGCAAACCAAGTTCCAGTGTCTGGATTCACATAAAACATAACTGAATTCTCTTGTTTAAGACTGTGTGGCTGCTTCTGGTTGTCTTTACTGTTTGTCTGACTGTGTTTCTCTCTGTGAGTTTCTATCAGTTCTGTTGATTGGGGAAATAGATCTAGAATGGGAGGAGGATTGAACAGTTCCAAGAAACCATCAAAGTGCATGTTAAAACACTTCAAGAAAATGACAGACCTTCTGTGAAATTGGCCCTCCTTTGGAGTCAGGTGGCCCAGTGAAGGATCTCTGAACCACCAGACAGTTTGGGCCATCTGGACCCCAATCATCCCAACCACTTTCCTTATATGGCTTTCTCTGGCCCAAGACCCACCCAGCCTGGCTTAATATCCGTGCCCTCTTTTGGGACCCAAATCCTCTTAGTTCAGGCAAGTTGCATGAGAAACAAAAGCTCTGCCTGTTCTCTCAGCCCTGCAGAAGAAATTGACTTTCCCTTCCATGTGCCCTAGTGTGGACCCTAACCATGCCCAGGGTGGGGGTGGAAATATTTCCCCTGGGAGTGCTTCGGAGAGGGTAGTAATAGTTCTTCTAATTCAGGTCCCTCAATGACTATGGCTATAGGAATTCTGGGAGGAATTTCCCTGGAGCAAAGGAAGCCCCATCCTCCCTCTAAGGGAGGTGGCCTAGAGGGTCCAAGATCCAAAGTTTCTACCTCTGTCACTTTCATGGTTTATGCCTTCTTTTCAAGCAGTGATCTGTATAATTGGAAAACTCAGACCCTGCCATTCTCTGAGAAGACTCATAATCTCCTTAGTCTCCTTGAGACTGTCTTTTACAACTACCCAGCTAACCTGCTATGATGGCAGAAGCTCCTGGCATTCCCTTCATGGGTGAGGAGCATGAAAGACAAAGGGCTATAAGACTAAGGGTTGCATGAATTGGGCAAGTTTCCCATGCAGCTGCCAGCTGGCAATAATATCTTTGATTTTGGCTTTAATAATATCCATGTGGTAGTCTTACCTCACAAAAGAACCATATCATCTAGAGGCAAGAATAATTTGATTTCTGCTTGCCCTGTATTTCATTCTTGTTTTCCTTTCTCTTCCTTATGGTGCTGGCAAAGTACCTAAGCACTGTATTAAAAAGGAATAGATAGTAGACACTCTGGTCTCAGTTCTGATTCTGATTCTAGAAGTAATTCTTTCAGTTATCCCTATGCAGTACCATAATATTGGCTATATGTTTTCTTTAAATAGCCTTTGTTGTGCTTAGGAACATTCTTAGTTTTTAAGGGCTGTGCTGTGGGATGTTCTGTATGTCCTGTGGGAGCCCGTTCTTGGGTTCCTCGTGGCTTTACCCAGCAGGTCCGCATAGAGGATGATTAGGACCACGGGCCTGAGTGCAGGTGTCTGAGATGGTCTGCACTTGGCTGTGCTAGGGGAATGGTCTATATGTCAAATTGCTCTGATTGGTCAATAAATAAAACACTGATTGGCCCATGTCTAGACAGGAAGTATAGGCGGGACTAACAGAGAGGAGAAATAAAAGAACAGGAAGGCAGAAAGAGTCACTGCCAGCTGCCACCCTGACAAGCAGCATAAAAAGATGAGATGCCAGTAAGCCATGAGCCGCATGGCAGGGTATAGATTTGTGGAAATGGATTAATTTAAGCTATAAGAACAGTTAGTAAGAAGCCTGCACGGCCATACAGTTTGTAACCAATATAAGTCTCTGTGTTTACTTGGTTGGGTCTGAGTGGCTGTGGGACTGGCGGGTGACAAAGATTTGTCCTGACTGTGGGCCAGGCAGGAAAACTCTAGCTACAGGGCTGCTTTTTTTTTTCAATCAAAGGTATTTTCCGTATCAATTGAAGTGATCATTCAATGTTTTCTCTTGATTCTATTTACATACTCTATGACATTTATTGATTAGCATATGTTGAATTATCATTGTATTCCTGAAAACAAAGTATTTCATCATGGTGTATGATCTCTTAAAGACATGTTGAATTCAGTTAACAAATATTTTAATATTTTAATTAGAATTTTTCTGTATATATTCATAGGTAAGTTGGACTACAGGTTCTTTTCCCTGTTGTCTCTTTAATTGGTTTTAGTATCAGGACAGCATTAGCTTTATATAAAAAGGTTGGTAGCATTCTTCTATTTTATGGGATAATTTAAGGAGGATTACATTAGTCTCTTTAAAGAGTCTAGTAGAGTGCAATGGTAGATACCAGCCTTTGTTTGGAGATTATTACTGCTTCAATCTTGCTGTGGGATGTTCTGTATGTCCTGTGGGAGCCTTTCTTGGGTTCTTTGTGGCGTTACCCAGCAGGTCCGTATAGAGGATGATTAGGACCATGGGCCAGAGTGCAGGTGTTTGAGATGGTCTGCACTTGGCTGTGCTGGGGGATGGTCTGTATGTCAAGTTGTTCTGATTGGTCAATAAATAAAACCTGATCGGCTGTGGCTAGGCAGGAAAGATAGGTGGGACTAGCAGAGAGGAGAAATAAAAGGACAGAAAGGCAGAAGGACTGTGCTGCAGCCGCCGCCATGACCAGAGACGCTGCAGCCACTGCCATGACCAGCAGCATGTGAAGATGCTGGTATGCCACCAGCCACGTGGCAAGGTATAGATTTATGGAAATGGACTAATTTAAGCTATAAGCACAGTTAGCAAGAAGCCTGCCACGGCCATACAGTTGTAAGCAATATAAGTCTCTGTGTTTACTTGGTTGGGTCTGAGCGGCTGTGGGACTGGCGGTGACAAAGATTTGTCCTGAAATGTGGCAAGGCAAGGAAAAACTCAAGCTACAAATGGCGCCCAACGTGGGGCTAAAGAAAAAAAGGGAAGAAAAAAAGAGGGACTAAAGAAAAAGGACAAATGAACAGGGATAAAGGCCGGTGTTATGAAAAAATAAATAAATAAATACTAAAGACAAAGTCCCTTAACCAAGAGGCGCTCCAATAAAGTGTGATCTGAGAAGAATCCCTCGCGTGGTGGTAAAGAGATTCAGAACTCAACACACGGAGCGGTGACGTCGTAAGTTCTCCAGGAACGGTGACGTCGGTAAACGCCCCACAGTTCCTAATCTCTCTCTCAAATGAGCGGCAGCCACCGGTTTGCGTTACTGGCGGGTTCCTGGCGTGTGCGCTTAACCTGCAGTAAGGCGGAAATGAGCCTCTGCAAGTGGCACATTAAGCTGCGTGGTGGATTTAGCCTTTGCTAGTTACAAAACAAAAAAGGTTTCTGGGCTACACGCTGCTTGGATAAAAGCACAGACCCACGATGGCTCCCAGAGCTGGTGGAAACGTACCACTGCCATGTTGGAAATTGAAGGCGGCGGAGCCAGCAGCCACAGAGCTGTTTCAGGCTTAGAAGGCTACAGTTTAAAGCAATAAGTTTGCAATAAGACAGATTCAGATGGAACAAGACTTTAAATGCTTTACAATGTGTGTAAAAATGTACATAGTCTTGGAAGAGAGAGGAAAAGGAACATAGACAGTTATATAAAGAAATAGAAAGTTTAAAAAATAAAGTCTTTAAAGAGAAAGTAAAAGTAATATAAAAAATAAGCCATGTAAAGATAGATATCACACAGAGAGTTTGGATTATATTGTCTTTGGAATTTTTAACTGCAGAAAAACATTTGATCGTAAAAGATGTTGAGTTAAACCAATATGTATATATTAAAGATATCCTGACTTTAAAATTTGGATATAAGGATGTGTTACTTTGGAAAGGAAGACTCTGCTTTTGTCTCTACAGAAAGCCAGAGGCTATGGATTTGTTCCAGATTAAGATACATCAGGTTTGACCAGCCAAGACCCCCTGAAAGGTCTCCGATGACACATGCCCAGATGATTCAACATCCAGAATCGTTTCAAGCAACTGGCTCAGACGATACAGCCTCACGGACTACTCCATGATCCTAAAATTTTCTTTGCATCCCATAAGATACAGCGCCCCCTCCAGCAGGAAGTAGTTAAGAGAAGCTATGCCCAATTCCCAAATATACCAAGCTGCTTTGGAGATGTGTAAAAGTTAAAACCTTCCTTTTTTTAAAAAAAGAAAAGGGAAGTGCTGTGGATTTCTGTATGTCCTGTGGAGCCTTCTTGGGTTCTTTGTGGCGTTACCAGCAGGTCCGTATAGAGGATGATTAGGACCATGGGCCTGAGTGCAGGTGTTTGAGATGATCTGCACTTGGCTGTGCTGGGATGGTCTGTATGTCAAGTTGTTCTGATTGGTCAATAAATAAACCTGATCGCCGTGGCTAGGCAGGAAAGATAGGTGGGACTAGCAGAGAGGAAAATAAAAGGACAGAAAGGCAGAAGACTGTGCTGCAAGCCACCGCATGACCAGAGACACTGCAGCCGCTGCCATGACCAGCAGCATGTGAAGATGCCGGTATGCCACCAGCCATGTGGCAAGGTATAGATTTATGGAAATGGACTAATTTAAGCTATAAGCACAGTTAGCAAGAAGCTGCCACGGCCATACAGTTTGTAAGCTATATAAGTCTCTGTGTTTACTTGTTGGTCTGAGCGGCTGTTGGACTGCGGGTGACAAAGATTTGTCCTGAATGGGCAAGCAGGAAAACTCAAGCTACACAATCTCACTGTTCACTGTAGGTCTATGTAAGTTCTTTGTAGCCCTGTCATTTACTTTTAGTTAGAATTATTAATTTCTTTTAGATTTTCAAATTTATTTGAATACAACTTTTTTTTTTAAGTAAATTTATTTTACAACATCATTTAGTTCAACATAATAGCCACAGATTCCCCTGTTCTCCCACTCTCGCCCCCTCCCCCTCCCCCCATCCCACCCCCCATTCCCACCTCCTCCAGATCAAGGTCTCCCCGAGGACCGGGATCGACCTGGTAGACTCAGTCCAGCCAGGACCAGTCCCCCCCTCCCAGACCGAGCCAAGTGTCCCTGCATATGTCCCAGGATTCAAACAGCCAACTCATGCAACAAGCCCAGGACCCGGCACCAACACACGGCTGCCTCCCAAACAGATCAAGCCAAATGACTGTCTCACCCGTTCAGGGGGCCTGATGCAGTTGGGGGCCCCTCAGCCTTTGGTTCATAGATCCTGTGCTTCCATTCGTTTGGCTATTTGTCCCTGTGCTTTATCCAACCCTGGCTTCAACAATTCTCGCTCATATAAACCCTCTTCTTTCTCACTAATTAGACTCCCAGTGCTCCACCAGGGGCCCAGCCGTGGATGTCTGCATCCAGATTCCTCAGACCTTCCTTGGATGGGGTTTATGGCACAACTAACAGGGTGTCTGGCCATCCCATCACCGGAGTAGGTCAGTTCCTGCCGTCTCTCGTCCATTGCCAGCAGTCTTTTCTGGCGGTATCTTTGTGGATCTCCGTGGGCCTCCCTAGCTCTCTGCTTCCTCCCCTTCTCATGTGGTCTTCATTTACCATGGTCTCCTATTCGTTGTTCTCCCTCTCTTTTCTTGATCCAGCTAGGATCTCCCACTCTCTTTCCCTCGACCGTCGCTCTTCATTGTTCCCACTCATGACCAGGCTGTTCATGTAGATCTCATCCATTTCTCCATGTCTTTTTTGGGGTCCCGTTTTCCAGGTAGCCTCACTGGTGATGTGAGTAGCAGTTCAGTCATCCTTGTTCCACATCTAGTATCTTCCTATGAGTGGGTACATACCATATTTGTCTTTCTGAGTCTGGGTCACCTCACTCAGGATGATTTTTTCTAGATCCATCCATTTGTCTGCAAACCGTATGATGTCATTGTTTTTCTCTGCTGAGTAGTATTCCATTGTGTATATGTGCCACAATTTATTTATCCATTCTTCAGTTGAAGGGCATCTAGGTTGTTTCCAGGTTTTGGCTATTACAAACAATGCTGATATGAACATAGCTGAGCAAGTGCTCTTGTGGTATGATTGAGCATTTCTTGGGTATATGCCCAAAAGTGGTATAGCTGGATCTTGGGGGAGATTGATTCCCAATTTTCTAAGAAAGCGCCATATTGATTTCCAAAGTGGTTGTACAAGCTTGCATTCCCACCAGCAGTGGAGGAGAGTTCCTCTAGCTCCACAACCTCTCCAGCATAAAGTGTCTTCAGTGTTTTTGATCTTAGCCATTCTGACAGGCGTAAGGTGGTATCTCAGAGTTGTTTTGATTTGCATTTCCCTGATGATTAGGGATGTTGAGCAATTCCTTAAATGTCTTTCAGCCATTTGGGTTTCCTCTGTTGAGAATTCTCTGTTTAATTCTAAAGCCCATTTCTCAATTGGACTGTTGGTCGTTTTGATGTCTAATTTCTTGAGTTCCTTATATATTCTGGATATCAGTCCTCTGTCACCTGTGGGGTTGGTGAAGATCTTTTCCCATTCAGTAGGCTGTCGCTTTGCCTTGTTGACCGTATCCTTTGCTCTACAAAAGCTTCTCAGTTTCAGGAGGTCCCATTGATTGATTGTTTGTCTCAGTGTCTGCGCTACTGGTGTTATATTTAGGAAGTGATCTCCTATGCCAATGCGTTCAAGATTACTTCCTACTTTCTCTTCTAGCAGGTTTAGAGTAGCTGGATTTATGTTGAGGTCTTTGATCCACTTGGACTTAAGTTTTGTGCACGGTGACAGATATGGATCTATTTGCAGCCTTCTACACGTTGATATCCAGTTATGCCAGCACCATTTGTTGAAGATGCTTTCTTTTTTCCATTGTACACTTTTGGCTTCTTTGTCAAAAATTATATGTCCATAGGTGTGTGGGTTAATGTCAGGGTCTTCAATTCGATTCCATTGGTCCACATGTCGGTTTTTATGCCAATACCAAGCTGTTTTTATTACTGTAGCTCTATAGTAGAGCTTGAAGTTAGGGATTGTGATGCCTCCAGAAGTTGTTTTATTGTACAGGTTTCTTTTAGCTATTCTGGGTTTTTTGTTTTTCCATATGAAGTTGAGTATTATTCTTTCCAGGTCTGTGAAGAATTGTGTTGGTATTTTGATGGGGATTGCATTGAATCTGTATATTGCTTTTGGTAAGATTGCCATTTTTACTATGTTAACCCTGCCTATCCATGAGCATGGGAGATCTTTCCATTTTCTGACATCTTCTTCAATTTCTTTTTTCAGGGACTTAAAGTTCTTGTCATATAGGTCCTTCACTTGCTTGGTTAGTGTTACCCCAAGGTATTTTATGTCATTTTTGGCTATTGTAAAGGGTGATGTATCTCTAATTGCCTTCTCATCTTCTTTGTCCATTGTATATAGGAAGGCTACTGATTTTTTTGAGTTGATCTTGTATCCTGCTATGTTGCTGAAGGTGTTTATAAGCTTTATCAATTCCTGGGTGGAATCTTTGGGGTCACTCAAGTATACTATCATGTCATCTGCAAATAGGGAAAGCTTGACTTCTTCCTTTCCAATTTGTATCCCCTTAATCTCCTTATGTTGTCTTATTGCTCTGGCTAGAACTTCAAGTACTATATTGAATAAGTATGGGGAGAGTGGACAGCCTTGCCTCGTTCCTGATTTTAGTGGAATTGCTTTGAGTTTCTCTCCATTTAATTTGATGTTGGCTGTTGGTTTGCTATATATTGCCTTTATTATGTTTAGGTATGTTCCCCGTATTCCTGATCGCTCCAAGACTTTTATCATGAAGGGGTGCTGGATTTTGTCAAATGCCTTTTCTGCATCTAGTGAGATGATCATGTGGTTTTTTTCTTTGAGTTTGTTTATATGGTGTATTACGTTGATGGACTTTCGTATGTTGAACCACCCTTGCATCCCTGGGATGAAGCCTACTTGATCATGGTGGATAATTGTTCTGATGTGTTCTTGGAGTCTGTTTGCCAATATTTTATTGAGTATTTTTGCATCAATGTTCATGAGGGAGATCGGTCTGTAGTTCTCTTTCTTTGTTGTATCCTTGTTTGGTTTAGGAATCAGGGTAATTGTAGCCTCATAAAAGGAGTTTGGTAATGTTCCTTCTGTTTCTATTATGTGGAACAATTTAGAGAGTATTGGTATTAACTCTTCTTTGAAGATCTGGTAGAATTCTGCGCTGAAACCATCTGGTCCTGGGCTTTTTTTGGTTGGGAGACTTTTAATGACTGTTTCTATTTCCTTAGGGGTTATTGGGCTATTTAAATAGTTTATCTGGTCTTGATTTAACTTAGGTATGTGGTACTTATCCAGAAAAATGTCCATTTCTTTTAGGTTTTCCAGTTTTGTGGAGTAGAGGTTTTTGAAATATGACCTTATAATTCTCTGGATTTCCTCAATGTCTGTTGTTATGTCCCCCTTTTCATTTCTGATTTTGTTGATTTGGATTCTCTCTCTCTGTCTTTTGGTTAGTTTGGATAAGGGCTTGTCTATCTTGTTGATTTTCTCAAAGAACCAACTCTTTGTTTCATTAATTTTTTGTATTATTCTCTTAGTTTCTAATTTATTAATTTCCCCTCTCACTTTGATAATTTCCTGGCGTCTATTCTTCCTGGGAGACTTTGCTTCTTCTTGTTCTAGAGCTTTCAGGTGTGCTGTTAAGTCACTAGTGTGAGATTTCTCCAACTTCTTTATGTGTGCATTTAGTGCTATGAATTTCCCTCTTAGCACTGCTTTCATAGTGTCCCATAAGTTTGGGTATGTGGTGTCTTCATTTTCATTGATCTCTAGGAAGTCTTTAATTTCTTTCTTTATTTCTTCCTTAACCCATTGGTGATTTAGTTGAGCATTATTCAGTTTCCATGAGAAAGTAGGTTTTCTGTAGTTTTTGTTGTTGTTGAGATCTAACTTTAACCCATGGTGGTCTGATAGAACACAGGAGGTTATTCTAATTGTTTTGTATCTGTTGAGATATGCTTTGTGGCCAAGTATGTGGTCAATTTTAGAGAAAGTTCCATGGGGTGCTGAGAAGAATGTATATTCTTTCTTGTTAGGATGGAATGTTCTGTAGATATCTATTAGGTCCAATTGGGTCATGATATCAGTTAAGTCCTTTATTTCTCTGTTAAGTTTCGATTTGGGAGATCTGTCCAGTGGTGAAAGTGGGGTGTTGAGATCTCCCACTATTAATGTGTGGGGTTTTATATGTGGTTTAAGCTTTAGTAATGTTTCTTTTACATATGTGGGTGCCCTTGTGTTTGGGGCATAAATGTTCAGAATTGAAACTTCATCTTGGTGGATCTTTCCTGTGATGAATATGTAATGTCCTTCTTTATCTCTTTTGATTGATTTTAGTTTGAAGTCTATTTTGTTGGATATCAGTATGGCTACCCCTGCTTGTTTCTTAAGACCATTTGATTGGAAAGTCTTTTCCCAGCCTTTTATTCTTAGGTAGTGTCTGTCTTTGAATTTGAGATGTGTTTCTTGTATGCAGCAGAAAGTTGGGTTCTGCTTTCGTATCCATTCTGTAAGTCTATGTCTTTTTATAGGTGAATTAAGTCCGTTGATATTAAGGGATATTAACGACCAGTGATTGTTCATCCCTGTCATTTTTGGTGGTAGTGTGTGTGTACTTCCCTTCTTTGGGGTTTACTGTTGTGGCTTTATCTATTGCCTGTGTTTTCGAGTGTGTATCTGACTTCCTTCGGTTGGAATTTTCCTTCTAGTGCTTTCTGTAGGGCTGGGTTTGTGGATAGGTATTGTTTAAATCTGGCTTTGTCTTCGAATGTCTTGTTCCTTCCGTCTATGATGATTGAAAGTTTTGCTGGGTATATTAGTCTGGGCTGACATCCATGGTTTCTTAGTGTCTGCATTACATCTGTCCAGGTCCTTCTGGCTTTCAAAGTCTCCATTGAGAAATCGGGTGTTATTCTGATGGGTTTACCTTTATAGGTCACTTGGCCTTTTTCCTTGGCTGCTCTTAATATTCTTTCTTTATTCTGTACATTTAGTTGTTTAATTATTATGTGTCGAGGGGACTTTTTTGGGGGTCTAGTCTGTTTGGTGTTCTATAGGCTTCTTGTATCTTCATAGGCATTTCCTTCTTTAAGTTGGGAAAGTTTTCTTCTATAATTTTGTTGAATATATTTTCTGTGCCTTTGAGTTGGTATTCTTCACCTTCTTCTATCCCTATAATTCGTAGGTTTGGTCTTTTCATGGTGTCCCAGATTTCTTGGACATTTTGGTTCATGACTTTGTTGGCTTTAGTGTTTCCTTCGACTGATGAAACTATTTCTTCTACTGTATCTTCAATGCCAGAAATCCTCTCTTCCACCTCTTGCATTCTGTTGGTTATACTTGCATCCGAAGTTCCTGATCTTTTACTCAGGGTTTCTATTTCCAGCATTCCCTCTGTTTGTGTCTTCTTTATTTTTTCAATTTCCTTTTTCAGTTCTTGGACTGTTTCCTTTGTTTGTTTCATTGCTTTTTCATGATTTTCTTTCAGTGTTTTATTGTTTTCTTCCAGGACT
Source organism: Peromyscus leucopus (assembly GCF_004664715.2). Classification (NCBI taxonomy): domain Eukaryota; kingdom Metazoa; phylum Chordata; class Mammalia; order Rodentia; family Cricetidae; genus Peromyscus; species Peromyscus leucopus. The sequence goes on along the minus strand of NW_023504479.1, from coordinate 321,186 downwards.
TTAATGTTTTCTTCCAGGACTTTAATGTTTTCTTCCAGGACTTTATTATTTTCTTGGAGGGCTTTATTGTTTTCTTCTAATTTGTTTGCTCTTTCCTCTAGTTGTTTATAGCGTTCTTCCAATTTCCTTGTCTTTTCCTCTACACAAGCCTCTACCTTCTTCATGAAGTTACTCATAAGGCTACTTTCTTCTGCTTCTTCCAATTTTTGGTGTTCAGGTCTAGATGTTGGAGGCGGGCTAGGTTCTGGTGATGCTGTATTGCTCTTCATTTTGCTGTATGTACTTCTGCCTTGACGTCTGCCCATCTCCTTGTGGTTCTTTCTTCGTCTTATCAGTGTACTTGTTTCAGAAAGAGCTGACAGATTCAGGAAGACTCTCTCTTTTGTCCAAAAGGGAGTTCTCTTGTCCAACTCTCTGGTCCAGAAGGGAAGTCCGGGGCGGGCTCTGGTCCAGAATGGCAATCGGGGCAGGCTGGGAGCTGGGGCCGGTCTCTAAGTCTCAGGAAGTGGCTGGAGTCGCGGGCAGATGGGCGTGGGGGCAGGGCGCGGAGATTGCAGGGGCTGCCGGGGGGCTTGGAAAAGGGGATCCCTCCCGCGGGGCTAGAAGGGGAGCTGTCCGGTGGCCAGAACCTGGTGCCAAGTTGGGCAGGTCTTCCCGGAGTGGCTGGTGTCCAGGGATTGGGTCCGGGTTGGATCCGGGTACTCACCTCTGGACCAGAAGGGAAGTCTGGGGCAGGCTGGGAGCTGGGGGCCGGTCTCTAAGTCTCAGGAAGTGGCTGGAGTCGCGGGCAGATGGGCGTGGGGGCAGGGCGCGGAGATTGCAGGGGCTGCCGGGGGGCTTGGAAAAGGGGATCCTTCCCGGTGGGGCTAGAAGGGAGCTGCCCGGTAGCCAGAACCTGGTGCCAAGTTGGGCAGGTCTTCCGGAGTGGCTGGTACCCAGGGATTGGGTCCGGGTTGGACCCGGGTACTCACCTCTGGACCAGAAGGGAAGTCGGGGGCAGGCTGGGAGCTGGGGGCCGGTCTCTAAGTCTCAGGAAGTGGCTGGAGTCGCTGGCAGATGGGCGTGGGGCCGGGGCACGGAGATTGCAGGGGCTGCCGGGGTGCTTGGAAAAGGGGATCCCTCCCGATGGGGCTAGAAGGGGAGCTGTCCGGTGGCCAGAACCTGGTGCCAAGTTGGGCAGGTCTTCCCGGAGTGGCTGGTGTCCAGGGATTGGGTCCGGGTTGGATCCGGGTACTCACCTCTGGACCAGAAGGGAAGTCTGGGCTGAATACAACTTTTTAAAGTATTTTCAAATGATTTTATTGTTATCTGTTGTAATGTCTTCCTTTTTGCAACTAATTTTATTAATTTGGGTCTTTTCTTCTTTTGATTCAATGATTGAGTTTGTCAGCTTTGTTTTTCTTTTTCAATTAATGAAAAATATTTTTATTATAGATCTAGGATGTTGTAAATGTGTAAGCATGACTTTAAAAACTGAAGCTTTTTAGCTAACAAGGAGGACCCTAAGAAGGATGCATGGATCACCCTGGGAAGGGGAAATAGATGAGATCTCGATGAGTAAACTGGGAGTTGGGGAGAGGCAATAGAGGGTAGAGGATGGGGGATGAGAACATAAGGGAATGGGATGGTCAAGCTGGAACAGGGATGGAGTGAGAGAGCAATGAAAGAGATACCATGATAGAGGAAGACATCATGAGGATAGGGAGAAACCTGGTGCTAGGGAAGTTCCCAGGAATCCACAAGGATGATCCCAGCTAGACTACTGGCCATAGTGGAGAAGGTGCCTGAACTGGCCTACCCCCAGTAATCAGATCAGTAAATACCCTAACTGTCATCATAGAGCCTTTCTGCGTGATGGTGGAAGTAACTGGTGGAATCAGATGTAGAGATCCACAGCCAAGCACCAATTTTAGCTCCAGGAGCCCAGTCAAAGAGAGAGAAGAAGGATTCTATAAACAAGGGGCATCAAGATCATGATGGGGACACTTACAGAGACAACCAAATCAAGCTAGTGGGAACTCACGAATTTTAGACCAACAACTATGGAGCCTCCATGAGGCTGGACTAGGCCCTATGCATAAGCAAGACAGTTGTGTAGCCTGATTTACTTAAGGGGCCCCCTGGCAGTAGGAGCAGGATCCATCCCTGGTACATGAGCTGGTTTTTTGGACCCACTACCTATGGTAGGACATCTTGCACAGCCTTGATGCAGGGGGAGAGGCTTGGACCTGCCTCAACTGAATGTACCACCCTCTGCTGACTCCCCATGGGAGGTCTTACCTTGTTGGAGGAGAAAATAGGAGGTGGGTTGGGGAGAGGCTGGGGGGCAGTAGGAGGGAAGAGAAGGGGATCTGTGGTTGATATGTAAAATGAATTTATAAATTTAATTAAAAAAAACTGGAGCTTTTATGCATTTCTTGATCTACGTTCCTCAAGTCCCTTTCTAAATCCTACTTTCCAGAATGGTCTGTAGAATGCCTAACTTCCTGAATGTGTCAATTGTTTTGTTTTTATTATTGTTTTGTTTTGCATTTTGTTTTCTTTATTTTTTTGCCTTTACTTATTTGTGTGTGGATTGGTGGGCATGTGTGATAGCATGCTTGTGGAGGTCAGAAGACAACTTATAGGAGTTATGTCTCACCTATTACCATGGTGGTTCCAAGGATCAAACTCAAGTCCTCAGGCTTGTTATCAAGTGTCCATACTCATAATCCATCTTGCTGGCCTCTATTTCTTTCCACAATGCACCATTCTACTTATTAATATATACTGACCTTTAACTCCTAATTTTGGCTTGACATCTACTTTGTCAGATATGAGCAGAGTTACTCATGATTTCTTGTGTCTTCTTCAGGTCTCATTCTTTCAAAGGCTATCTATCCTATCAAAATTTTTAAACACAGAATCTCTCATTGGCCTGAAATTTGCCAAGTAGGTGAAGCTGGCCAACCAGTGAGCCCCAGGAACCTGCCTGCTCTGCTTCCAGTTATATAGGATTACAAGCATATGAATCACCATGTTTTACCTTTTTTGGAGATTGAACTCAAGCCCTCATTCTTTGTAAGATAATTTTTCAAGCAAGATAAGCACTTTTCACCCTAATCAACCTCTCCAGTTCCCTAGTTTGTGTTTATACTTATGATGTATGTCTCCTACAGGCCAAAAAAGAAGTAGTTCTTATGTGTCAATCTAATAAGAAAATCTTATATTTTAATTAGAGAGTTGAAACCAACATAAGTTAGGGTCAATGAGAGATGTAGCAGGAATCTTAAAAGTTCTTATTAATAAAGTCAAACCTGAGGCGAGTTATTGGGGTACATGCTGGTAGATCAGAGAGACTGAACAAGCCACAGCTATCTCACCTTGCCGGATCCTCAGCTGGTCTTGTTTCCTCAGACTGGAGGCCTCTGAGTCCTCATCTGGAATGGGTCTCAGCTGAACTGTGCTGCTCGAAAGCCTGAAGCTTAACCAGCCACATGCTTAACCAGCCAAAATCTTCTAGTTTCTGTTCCTCACACCTTATATATGTTTCTACTTTCTACCACCACTCCCTGGGATTAAAGGCTGGCTTTCTGGGATTAAAGGCGTGTGTCACCATGCTTGGCTATTTCCAATGTGGCCTTGAACTCACAGAGATCCAGAGGGATTTCTGTCTCTGGAATGCTAGGATTAAAGGCGTGTGCTATCACTGCCTAACTAGTGGCTTGTCTGTTCTCTGACCCCAGGTAAGTTTATTAAGGTACACAATATTTTGGGGAACACAATACCACCACAGAGAGATGTTTGCTGATTCCTGATTTTCCATTTGCTATTTTTCTTGTGGGGGGGGGGGAGTCAATACCAACTCGTTCTTTTCTTTCTTCATTAGTCATCTAGATATCTTCTTTTAATGAGTACAATATTTTAATCATTTAATAGCTTTTATTTATTCATCTCTCCCTCTTATACAGTTTATTTTTATTGGGATCTCATAATTATAATGGTCTTTCTTCTGTCTATAAGATCTCTTTAAGTATCTTCTACAATGTTGACTTATAGCTCATGAATTGTTTTAGTTTGTGCTTATCTTAAAAGGTCTCTATTCTCCAATGGTTTATAAAATATAATTTTGCTGGCAATAATAGCATTTGGGGAGAAGTTATTTACTCTCAGGGTTTGAAATGTATCATTAAACTTCCTAGCACTTAGAGTTTCTACTGAGAGAGCTGATATTCTCCTGATGAGTTTGCTTTTGTGAGTCAGTGTTTTTCTCTTGTGACTTTTACTACTGTTTCTTTGGTTTGTAGTCTTAGCATCTTGACTAGAATATGATGTGGAGATATGCTTTCCTGGTTATGTCTCTTTGGAGTTCTAAATGCCTCCTGGAACATATGTCAATATCTGTCTTAGTTAGGGTCCCTATTGCTGTGAAGAGACATCATGACCACAACAACTCTTATAAAGGAAAACATTTAATTGGGTGGCTTACAGTTCAAAGGTTCAGTCCATTATCATCATGGTGGAACATGGCAACATGCAGGCACACATAGTGCTAGAGAAGTAGCTGAGAGCCCTACATCTTGATCCAGAGGCAACAAGAAGTAGTCTGTCTCACTAGGTGTGGCCTAAGCATATATATATGAGACCCCAATGCCTGCCTCCACAGTGACACACTTCCTCCAACAAAGCCATACCTCCTAATAGTGCCACTCCCTTTGGGGGCCATTTTCTTTCAAACCACAATATCTTTCCTTGGATTGTGGAAATATTTTACTATTGTTGCAGTGAATTTATTTTCTTTTTTCCTTTTTTTTTTTTTTTTTTTTTTTTTTTTTTTGGTTTTCCGAGACAGGGTTTCTCTGTGTAGCTTTGCGCCTTTCCTGGAACTCACTTGGTAGCCCAGGCTGGCCTCGAACTCACAGAGATCCGCCTGGCTCTGCCTCCCGAGTGCTGGGATTAAAGGCGTGCGCCACCACCACCCGGCCGAATTTATTTTCTTTTCCTTCTTCTTTCATTTGGGTTCTTAGAGTTAGTCCCTAGATCATATCTCTGAGTTCTTGAATGTTCTGTCACGCTTGACTTTTTTTTTTCATTTTAATGTACTGTGGGATAATACTCTTGTACAATGTAAAGATTTGTTACTTGTATTGGTTTAATAAAACAGTGATTGTCTTGTAGCCAGGCAGAAAGTATAGGCAGTGTAAACAGACTAGGAGAAGTCTGGGAAGAAGAAGGGCAGAGTCAGGAGTTGCCAGCCAGAAGCAGAGGAAGCAAGATGAGAATGTCACACTGAAAAAAGGTACCAAGCTACATGGCTAAACACAGATAGAAATTGTGGGTTGATTTAAGTGTAAGAACTAGTTAGTAATAAGCCTGAGCTACTGGCTGAACATTTATAAATAATGTTAAGCCTCTGAGTCAGTTATTTGGGAAGTGGCTGCTGGGTAATTGGGAAGTTGCTGGCAGGACAGAAACTTCCATTTTACATGTGGCACCCAAACGTTCAACAAGAATTTCCACATAAAACCTGAGAAAGCTTAGAAAATGATTCTAAACACACAAAAACTTGGCTTCCTGGTATCTGCTTTTTCTGTGGTGGGCTATATTTGCTGGCAGCTAGCAGAGTTGGGGCTCCTTTAAGAGACAGCTTCCTGGCTCAGTGCTAGCAGCAAAAAATGGCAGTTCTTTTAAGAGGCCCTGCTACCAAATGCTTTTACAGTGTTTGTGAGTACCAGTGGCATGCTACTCAGTAGCAGCATGGACTTAGAAGCTTCCCAGATTTGGAGCAGTAAACATGGCTTTCAGAGCTATTTCATACCTCCACCATGAAACTAGACTCTCAGGAAGCCAAGGAAGGGGGTGGAGTCAGCTGCCAATGCCACTGCTTAGCAACTAGATATGCAGTAAAGACAGATCCAAGAAAAAAAACTCTAAATGGTTTACAGTTTTTTTAAATATATACATAAGCTTGGGAGAGTAAAGAGAAGGTATAGACAGTCATAAAAAGGAAATATACAGTTTTAAAATAATAAAGTCCTTAAAAGTGGAGTAAAGATATACAAAAAATAAAAACAGGTAAAGATGGAAAATACACAGAGAGTCAGGATACTGTGTGGTATTGTGTTGTCTTTTAACTGTTTGACTGCTGAGGAAGGAACAACAGTTGCTTCCAGACATTTAATTATAAATGTTGCTGAATTTAATCCAACCTATATATTTTGGAAATATCTTGACTTCAAATTTTAAGTCAAAAGATATGTTACTTTGGAGAAGAGGTTATGCTTTTATTTCTACAGGAAATGAGAGGCTGTGGATTCATTCTGTGTTAAGAAAAATCAGATTTGATTGATGAAGACACCCTGAAAATCGCCAATGGGAACAGATGGCCCAGATGTTCCAACATTTCAGAGCACCTCTCTTGCAGTTTCTTCTGAGTTCTGCACCTAGAAAGGCTTCAAGGCTGAAACAATCCTACCTTACAAATTACTCTAGCCAAGACTTAACCATTATCCTAAATTTTCTCAGGGTCCCCCAAAGATTACCATGCCCCCAACCAGCAGGAAATAGTCTAGAAAACTACACCCAAATTACCAAAAATAAATTATGAATGTTTGTCATTGTTTAGGGGGTTTAATTTCAAGTTGTTATGGATAATGGTCAGGGAAAAAAATCTAAACAAAGATTAGATTCAGAGATCTCATTCTGAAAAGAAAAGGGGGAATATAGAAATGATAGGATAAAAGAATTGAACTTTAATCCAAAAAACAACTATTAATCTTACATATTTTACATTGATATGGACTTTAGTTTGATATAAATTTCAAGTTAATTTTGTTACACTATATGTATATTTCTGCTCTTGTTTAGGATATTATGTTTATCCAGCTCATTTAAAAATGTAATATATAATTAAGGAATACAGATTAATAGTTATGTACAATAGCAAACATATAGTCATGTTAGGTATGTTTTCAAGATCATACAGAGATATATTTCAGATAAACAATCTTCAAAAACTTCAAAGACCTACAGAATATGGCATTTTAAATGTTTTAAGAACTTAGACTTTTCTCATCAGTGAGACACATCTACTCCAGGCAGCACAAATTACTTCAAAGAAGATCATGAGCATCAAAGAAACTCCATATGAAGTTTGTTTTCTTTATGACAGATGCTAGCCATGTGGGTGAAGAAAGTGCCTTTGCCTCAATTGCTGACAGTATGCTGTCCAAACTGGACAAACAGGATATGAAAGAAAGTGACTGCCAAACTTTGACAATACAAGGCAGGGCATTCCTTCAAAAATCTTGCTTCACAGAAAGGTCTTTCAGATATTCTAGGCCTGTAGGCTAAAGATGGATGCCCCAACATTGCAGAGGAACGTTGGGTGACTAATGTCCCTGTCATTAAGTATCATTTCACCCTTCTGGGGTCTTTGATAGAGTTGAAGACTAAATAGTTATAATTATAGTTTTCCTTAGTTATAATAGAAAGTAAAACACTGAGGAAAGGCTAAACATAGATAAGAATTATGGGTTAGTTTAAGTGTAAGAGCTAGTTAGCTATAAATCTGAGCTACTGGCCGAACATTTATAAATAATATTAAGCCTCAGAGCCAATTATTTGGGAAGTGGCTGCTGGATATTTGGGAGTTGCTGGTAGGACAGAAATTTCCATTTACTCTAATGCGTTCTGAATGTAATACATATTCTATCTTATTTTCAGTCCCTGATCATCTTTCTTATGCCACATTTAGTTGTAATTATCAGTTTGCTTTTTTTTTTACTTCATTTAATGAGTCATTCAGGTACTTATTAAGATTTATTTTTATTTTTAAAATTTATGTGTATGTGTGTGAATATAGGCCACATCTATGCAGGTGTCTGAGTGTCCAGAAGAGGGCATCAGATCCCCTGGAACTAGAGCTATGGGTGATTGTATGCTGCCCAACATGGGTGCTGAAAATTGAACCTGAGCTTTCTGTTGTTGTTTTGCAAAATCTCAATTTTCTTGTTCAATATCATCCACAGTGTTGACATTTTCATTCAGTTCCTGAATTTGATGCCCTTTCTTTGTTGATCTGAACCTTCTTTGAGATAAGTGATAACTTTTAAAACTAAGCTTTTGAATTCTTTGCTGACATTTCAATCCACTCAGTGTCTTCAGTTTAGGTTCTTCTGGCATCACAGTGTTTTGGAGGAGTCATGTTGTCCCACTTTTGCCTATTTCTTCTGCTTCCATGTTGAAATGTACTTACCTGTTGGAATGAATGACTTTTAGAGGAATTTTTTCTGTTGTTATATATTTTGTTTCCCCATTCTTCATTATATGAGGGCTTTCTTGTTAGGCAGTGTTCCTTAGAATTATGATCCCTTAGATGGCAGACCTCAGCCAACACTCCTCTGCAGACTTTTCCCCACCGGTTTTGTCATAGTTCACAACCCATGACAGGCATCCTGGAGTCTGAGCACAAGTTGCCTCCTCCTGCCTTATAGGTCCACTCTGGCTCTCAGGAGTATCTCTTACTTAGTCAGTGAAGAGGAGAATTCAACACTTAAAGATATAAAAATATAATATCTTCTACCCCACCTACTGGGGAGGCTTGAAAAAAAGAGTACTTCTCAGAATGGATTTCCTGTGACATACTACTGAGAGAGATGTGAAGACATGGCAGATGCCTTCTCTAGAGTTTTTTGCTAGGCACCTTGCTGGTCTCCTACATAACACCTTCTTTTTGTGATATGTTAGCTGTTGCAACTGTGGACCTTCTTGAGAGTCTATGGGCCTTCTCTATGGCTCCACCAGAAAGAATTATCTCTCTTCCACAGCACTCTGTTCAGTGATCTATGTTAGCGTCTGTTGTTTCCTTTACAAATCGAAAAATCTCAGCACTTCTGGACTTTACCTGGTCCCTGTCTACCAGCTAGTGTCATTCTCCTTAGCTATTGTGTGTATCTCATCTCTCCTGCAGCCACTCATCTGATATTGAGCCTCAGTTTTGTGAAGACACAGAAGGAGGTTGGTGTTTCTCATGGGCCACCTTCTCACCAAGTCTGCAATAAGTTCAAGGGTATTTTAACACTCTGAATTTGTGATTATTGATATAAAGACTAATCTTTCATCTTTCACTATTCTTTTTTACATTTAACTAATAAATATTTTAGTGTTTTGTTGTTTTGTAAAAAAAAAAAAAAAAAAAGCCACATGGGCTGGAGGGATGGTTAAAAATATTGGTTGCTCTTCCAGTGGACCCAGGTTCAATTCCTGGCCCCCGCCTAATAACTCACAGCCATATTTAAGTCCAGTTCCAGGGACCCAATGCCCTCTTCTGGCTTATGCATGCACTGCACGCACATGGTAGATTAGAAAAACATGGCAGGCAATACACCCATACACATAAGATAAAAATAAATAAGTGTTTAAAACAAAAACAAACAAACAAACAAACGAAGACCAGCATTTAGTCTTCTACTTTTTTTTCTAATTTTCTCTCTTATTCAGTTATGGATTGTTGGTGTTTTGCCTGAGTATATGTGTGTACCATGTATGTTTACTGCTTGCTAAGGCCAGAAGATAATGTAAGATTCCCTGGTATTGGAGTTGCAGATGATTGTTAGCTGCTGCGTGAGTACTGAGAATGGAACCTGGCTCCTCTGCTAGAACAGCAACGGCTCTTACCTATTGATGTCTCTCTCCTGCCCAAATTAGTGTAGTTTCAAAAGAACTTTGCTGAGCTCTTCTAACGCTGATTAAGTGTTCATTAGTTTTTGCTTTTTCAATAGTTTTACTTCAAATACTCAATGACATATAAGTTTGTAGTAACTATATTTTCTTGGTAAATTATGTCCTTTTTAGGTGGTGTGTATCCTTAACCATTTAGTGCTTTAAATGTCAAAATCCACCAAACATATTAATATACATTTTATTTTTCCTTTTGCCTCCCATGCCTTTTTTCTATTTTTACTATATTATTATTTTCACAAATATATTTGATGAATGTGTAGCTTCAACCTAGTCTATTAAGTTGTTTTTGTTTGTTTGTTTAGTTGGGTTTAGTTTTATTTTTATCAGAACCCTACCTGATAGCTCCCACTGTTTTAATGAATACATTTAATTTATTATCAACTAATATCATAAGGAAAACATACTATTCTATTCCCTCCTTGCAACTATATATAAGTTTTTCTACTTTGTTATGTTGAGGTGACCTCTTTGTTTTATGTGGTTGCATGTAGGAATAATTCTGTCTGCTCCATCACACTCTACTAACTAGAAAGTTTCTACTACATATTTCTAATCTGCTAGTTGCTCCCTTCCCTTCTTTAACATGAGCATCTTTCAACATCATGACAGAACTCTAGAAAAGATAAATATTGGACACATACCCAAGTTCATTTTTAGGATAGTTAAGGTTGATTATTGCTATCAAAAGACAATCTTTACCATATTCCCATAATCAGCAATAAAATCAGTGAAGATCTATCTCATGGTCTCTTATGTCTTTATTAATTTACAGTATTTTATTCTCCTCTCTTCCATGATTTAATGTGAGGCTTGAGGAAGTAATTGAACTTGAAACACTATAAATTTCCCCCCTTATGAAATAACTGTAATAATACCTAATGTACCTGTGCCAAGCTTATGAGAATTAAATGGCACCATGGTTATAAAAGCATGCTAATAAAGATAAAGCTTTAGTATCATATAAAAAAATCCTAAGTTCTTCTTTTCCTAAGACATATTCCTTAGAACATTAGTCTTGTAAAAGTTTGAGGGGTAAATATAGTTTCTGAAAGTATATTTGGAAAATGCTATATCTGCTATCTTCCTCTTTGTGATTATAAATGCATATACAGGTACTAAAATCTTAGGGAGGTCCTAAAATTTAAAAGAAAATCTCTTAATTATAGCATAGCACTAGGTTTAGGCAGACCTCAGTTTGATTTGGGGCTCACTGATTTATTGTACAAATTTTGGGTGGAATATCTTGAAGTCATTGGGCCTATATTTCTCATCTTAAAAAAAATGAAAATTAAATCATTCCTCCTTCATAAACTTCTTTAGGAAATTTTAAGAAGCAATGCATGTAAAAGACTTCCAGCTCAAAACCTAACACAGAATAAGTGTCCAATAAATGGTAGCAATTACTAATTTTTATCTTATGAAATCTAATAATATTAAAATCCATCTGCCTCAGGTTTTTTCCTAGTCTTTTTTTTCCCTTATATTAATAGCTCCCCCTCAGCACACCAGTGGGAAATCCTATATTAAGTAACTAAAATAGCATGTCTGTGTCTTTCCTATTTCTTTGTTTTAACAATATGAAGTCTAGCTTTCATTGGCCAGAAACTAACAGTGGGACTTCTCCATAGAGGAATCATTCCATTGCCTCAGGAAACAAGAGGATCTTTTCTGGAATTCAAAAAACATTTCTAAACAATGCACCATGAAGTGCATAAAATACAGACCAAAGAGGTTTAGAAAGGAATCCTCATAAGAAATAGACGTGGCAAAGGACAGTGTCCTGTGGAGATATTTTATTTGTATGTTACTAAACAAAGCTTGCCTGTAGATCAGGGAGGAAACGGCCAGCCATTTTAAGTAAACAAGAAGTCAGACAGCATATGCCCTTAATCCTATCACTTAGCAGGTAGGGTGTCTGTGTGTTCAAAGCCACACCAGGAACAGAGCCAAGCATGGTGACCAACCATAGAAACCTGGAGGTCTGTACAGACAGACAGAAAGTGACAGAGCTGTGTAGGAAGAGGAAGTGAGGTAGCTGAGCTAAGATAGCCAATGAGAGGCAGGACAGCAAGGCAATAAAGGTGTGGGTAGACCAGGAAGTAATTCACATTTGGAAGCTGCAGAGTTGGTGAGGTAAGGTTGACTGGTGTATAGTGGGTTGCTGCTCCAGCTTTGACCTGGAAGTACTACCCCATTGAGGCTTCCAATAACTGTCATGCCTATGAGGTGGGGCCAAGAGCAGAGCCCTTAAGACCTGAGATGTCAGATCTCTGGTTCCTGGATCCTAGACACTGGAGGTAGATTGAGCAGAGTTCTCTAGAGAACACCGCTGGACTGCACTACACCTTTCCTGGATCCTGTAAACTATCCCTTTACTTGTAAGTTACTCCACAAAATAAACCGCCCTTTTAACTACATGGAGTTGTCTTAATACTTCCACCAAATATTCTGGCACCCAATGTGGGGCATGAACCCATGACCCTGAGAATAAGAGTCCATGTTCTACTGACTGAGCTGGTGGCTTTCCCTGTTTCTCTGATCTAAGGCTTTCACCTCTATATTTGGCTCCATGTTTTTTATTTAATAAGACCATTTAGAAATTTATCCTGCAAAATCTGAGAATGACAAGGCCAAATATGTTTTAGGAACTTTAGAAATATGTGAACATAATAGGGAAACTATAAAAATTAGATAACCACAATAAGGTCTTCAACACATACTTGTGCCTAGAATATAAAGGAATTAATTTTTCTTCATATACAAGTTCCTTGACTTCACCAATTGTCCCTCATATCTGTTGCACCTCTTTAAGTCAGCAGGCCTGAAATTTCATCTAGTCTTTGACTCTGGAGGGCCATATTACCCAATAGATTTATTCTTGAACAGGGCCTCTTGTAAAGTCTGTCTGTTCTTCCACCCTCATAAGCAAGAGGATAAGTAAAATGTAAAAGCTGTTTTATGTCAACTCATGACAATTTCTGGTTAATAAACAAATGGCCATCCAAGCAATGTGTTCAAAGAGAGAATAAGACCTTATCCAAGCTCAGCAAGGAAGGGCAAGTGATCAGTTGAGGGAGAAGGAGTGGCGGTAAGAGCACCATGCAGCTCTCATATCTGTATGCACCTACTGTCCTTTCACCTGGCCTGGCCTCTACTGAGGACCTTCCAAGCCAAGAGCCTTAACAACAGCAAGGCATAGAGGCTACACTAGAATGAAAGAGAAAAAGGGGTACTCTCCTTCCACCACCACAGATTCCTACACAAATCCTCCTTCTTGGTGCTTAGTTGTATGTCCTCAGTGAGGGAAAGTTAAAGGAGAGGTGTTGAAAGGAAAGGTGCCGGGGGCAGCCATCCATCTGGCCTTTTCCTTTGATGGCCTACAGTAATATGCCCCTTTAGCCCTGCTTTAAAATAAGCAAAGACTCCTTGCAAATAAATGAAGACGATCTCTGGTTTGTCTCTGCTGAGGTTTGTGTCCTCAAAATATTATGTTGAACTTTAACTGCACAGTGTGACAGTTATAAGCAGTAGGATCAGGTGGGCATTCAAGAGGGGGTTAGGTCACAAGGGCTGTGCCATGAGGACTCATCAATTAATCTGCTTACAAATCTTTGGTAGTGAGTTACTTGGTGAGAGTGGACCTGTTCTAAAGGCAAGGTTAGCTCTCTCTATCTCTTTTGCACATGTTCAGTGCTTCTGCCATGGGATAATGTAATAAGAAGCTCATCAACCCACCACATGTTTTGTCATGCCCTTGAACTTCTGAGCCTCCAGACCATACGCCAAATATTGTTCCTGCTATATGTTATCTATTTCTTGGTGATTCTGTTTATAGCAAAGACAGAAAACAGACTACATAGTTTCTGAGACCTAAAAATACACTTTCCTCACAGAAAAGGATGTAACAAATGTAGCAGTGATTAAGTACTGGAGTTCAGTAAAGGCCCTGCCAACTAACACTGAACTATTTGGGTTGGTAGGTAGTACTTTTTTCTTAAAAGGAAAGTACTTTTAAGAAGTAAATGGAAGCCTTCCATGATTGCCACAGGCAAAGGGGGTCAAGCTTGCCACTTGAAAACTATATATCTCATGGTCCTTCTTTGTGAAATATTTGAGATTGTATTTCTGCCTTAAATCTTAGGTAAGGCAAGGTGTTTTATGTCTTTCTGAGCTTAACTTCAAATCTGATATATGGTTGTATAATAAATATGCATTAAAAGATTGATTTTTTTAAGCAGTTGATTAATTATTCAAAGACAGGAGTGAAAAAAAAAACTTTTCTCTAGTGGGGTTTTCTACACTTGGTTTTTGAAGTTAGGAGAATGTTGAGTGGCATGAATTTATAGGACTCCACCATTTTAGATTGAGAAGTATAAAAATAAATAAAACTAAACAAAAAAAAAGGGGTATATATCTGGAGAAGAAAAATGTGATCATTGTCATTTTTATTCATACTGTAATATAAGTATGATAGGTAATATATATACTATAATATATAGGATGATATCATTCCATGACATTCATTAGAAAAGAGCTCATAACAAAGTCTACAGTAAAACCTAGTATTTGTAATCAGAAAGTATTAGAATCTGGATGAGAAATTATTATAACCAGTTAATTATAGGCCTTCTAAGATTTTTTAACAATCCAAAATAATCATAATTTTTGAGGGTTTTTTTTTTTTTGTTTTGTCTTTGTTTTTGTTTTTTGCTTCATGTATTAAGCCTTGAATTCGCAAATGAACTCCTTCTGCTACAGCATATTGACTATTCTCTCCTCCTGGCTCTCTAATGAGACCTCTATGGAAGCATTAGACTTTGAGTTAATTGGTTAGTTTTCTGATATGGCCTTTGTACTTGTTTGGGTTTACGGTTCAGACATTTTCAACTTACTTGACAACCAGTTTACAACACCAAGACCACTACAGTACAGTTTTGTATGTTTTCTTGACTATTGACCACTCAACACCCAGAACAGTGGCTGAATATAACCAGCACGAACAATTAAATAAATTGCTTTATTTACCAAGAAGCTCATTTTGTGTCAGAGCCAGAAGTGAGCACTTCATAAGATATTACCTCATTCAGTCCTCTACTATAGACTGAATTGTGCCCCATATATTAGGATATACATTTATATCTTAATCCCTAACATTACTATATTTGAGATAAGACTTTTAAGAAAGTAATTAAACTTAATAAATTATATAATAGGACAAATGACCCCCATATGAAGAGAAGCAAAACCAGGGATACACACAGTGTATATCACAACACAGTGAAAAGGCAGCCACCTGCCACCAAGTAGAGAGGCCATATCAGAAAACTAACCCTGCAGGTGCCTCCCTCACACTTAAAAATCATAACTGAAAAGAAATTGCAGCCTTTCATTTAAGCCACCCAGTTTGAGGTATTCTGTTTCAGAAGCTCTAACTGACAAATACCTATCAGAATAATCAAAATATTTCCTTCTCATTTTTAAAATTTAAAGAAGAGTTTGGGTGTGGAGAGATGATTAAGAGCATTTGATACTGCTGGTGGAAACCCAGGTTTGGTTCTTAGTATCCCACATCATGGCTTGCCAACCATAACTCCAGTTTGGGGGAATGTGACAAACTTCTGACCTCCATGGGCACTGCATACATGTGGTGCACATACATACATGCAGGCAAACACTCATACACATAAACGGAATTAAATACATTTAATAATGTTTTAATGATTTAAGTTTTATTTAAATACTTTAATAATAATTTCACTAATGTCACCACTGTTAGTCTCTGGTTCAGAAAAATTTGATTGATAGTTATAACAGAGTGAGAGAAGTAGATAAAAATGTTTAATGAAGAGTATTTTGTAGATGAGCATGCAAGTATTGAGTTCCAGTGTGGCATTTTCATACCTATGTTTCACTATACTTTGGCCTTAATCATTTCCCACCTTCACTGGCCTCTCCCCTACTCCATGTTTTTGTATTTTGTTTTGTTGATACAGGGTATTATTACTCTTGGAGCATGGGCTGGCCTTAAACTCACTGCATAGCCCAGGCTGAATTCTAACTCCTCCTGCCTCAGCCTCCCACATCCTAGAATTGCTGCTATGCACTACCACATTGGGCATTAAAATTTTATGCACAGCAAATTACATTCATAGGCATTCATTAAGAATTGTATCTTTACTAAAAAAAAAAAAAAGCAAAACAAAAAAAAAAAAAACCACATTATTTTTGTTTCCAAGGTGACAGTAGTTTTGATGACAAAGATCCATGCCCTACCTCTTGACCAGTGATGGGGGGAATACCTTGAACAGACCAAAAGTATCCTATATCTCTTGTACCTCTCAGAACAGTAGCTCATCTTTGGAGTCACCCCTTACAGTCAGTACTATGGTTTGGATGTGCTTAATGTCCCCCAAAGGACCATGTACTAAAGGTTTGTTTGCAAGGTGTTATCCCCAATAGGCATGCGCTATGGACCTTCAGAAATGAGACTTTTGAGACTTTCTCAGAGCCCCTTTAGTCATTCCCTAGATGGAGACAGTGGCCGCTGGGTTGGCGGTCCTGTCAGTCTGCTTTGTAGCTTATGCCATGAGGAGGTTTGCACTGGCACATGCTCCCACTGTCACCATCTGGCACCCTCACCAGAGGCCTAAAGTAATGAGACCATCTAATCTTGGACAGAAACCTCCAGAACTCTGACATAAATAAACCCTTTCTCCTTATAAGTTAATTGCCTCAATATTTCACTGCAGTAATGCAAAGCTGACTAACAGAATCAGCAAGCAATGAGAGCATAATTCTTCACCTGAACCTGCCACTTATCAAAATCAAAACAAATAGTTTAGGGTCAAGTAAGGCACTTTGCTGCTTGGAGTTCTCATGTACAAAAGAATAACAACAACAAATGTCTAAAATACTTCATGCTGGAACTCTGAAATGTGTGGCTATCTTTGCCAAGATGATGTTCTAATGCCTGAAACTTTAACTAAACCTGTTTCTATTTACACATCATGTACACCTATAGTGAAGAGCTGTTGGTTGGTTGGTGGGTTGGTGGGTTGGTTGGTTGAGAAGCAGTATTACTATGTATTCAAGGGTGGGCTCAGCCTCCAAACACAAAAATTATAAGTGTGCAATTACATGCCTGGCTGCATGTGAGAAAGTTTCATTTACAAGGGCTGGAGTGATGGCTCATTAGTTAAGTTTACTGACTGCTCTTCCAGAGGAGCTGGTTCATCTCCTTGTAACCACACGGAGGCTCACAACCATTTAGAATTCTAGTTCCTGGGGGTCCAGTAACCTCTTTTGGCCTCAAAGGGCATGAGGCATACATATTGTGCACAGACATATATGCAGGCAAAACACCATACACATAAAAGTAAGCAAATCTTTTTAAATTTTGGTTTATAAATTAGTCAGGATAGAGATTAACAACAATAATAATCTGGTAGCACCATGACAAGATTATATTTCAGGTAAGGTGAAAGGATCCAGCTAGTGAAGTGCTTGCCTTACACGAAGTGAGGTCCATTCTCAGGAGCCATATTTTTTTCAAAAGCCAGATGCAGAGGTGTTCATTTGTAATCCCAACACTGAGGAAGCAGAAGCAAGCAGATGTCTGTGAGTTCAAGGCCAGCTGGGTCCACATAGTGACTTCCAAGGCTACATGGTGAGACACTGTCTCAAAAAGAAAAGTTATGAATTGTTTATTTCTGGAATTTTTTTTTCACCTAATGCTTCAAGCTACAGGTGAATGCCAAATAACTGAAATCATTAAAAAGGAAAAACACATATGTGGGTCAAAACAGCACAAAGAAGCATTTGTCTAAGCACTTCTAATAATCCCTTGCTAAGAAAAATCTAGCTTTAGGCACTGAACAAATATGAAATCCCCAGCCTGCCTTTGTCCTGAATCTGGGATACTTACATTCAGTCTGAATAAACCTCTTCATGTGTAGAAGTTAAACCATGTGGAGAACCAGAAACAGCCCAAGACAAAAGAACAACCAACTTCCACATGAGCACAATTCATTGTCACCAAACAAATCAACGTTTGGTAAACATTCAACAAAAATCTAGCACTCAACCAATGTGAGACTACCCACATTGGCCATAATCACAATGTATTGAATAGATAATGCTTAGGAATCCTTTCAAAGATCCCAGGAGCAGAAGATTCTATTCCCATTGTCTCAGTTGTTAGAACACTGAGGCGAAGAAACAGAAACAGAAACCCATGCCTAAAAGTTACATTTTGAAGAGCTAGAGGAAGGAAATAGTCAAGGGAAAATAAATTATAATCTAGTCTTTAATAATATAATCTCATAAAGTCCAATATTCTGTGTGATTCTCCTATACAAATTAGAGGAAACCAGATGCCCTGAAACTTAATATTATCAGTTGGTATGGAGCAGGGAAGAATGTTAGCTCCGAGGATGAAGTGTTTTGCCATGCAACAAGTACCCATGTAGTCACCCACTTATAATTCCAGTGTACAGAGGCAGACATGGAATCTCCAATCCAACTGGCTAGCGATACTAGCTGGAAGGAGAGCTCAGGGTTCTGCAAAGACCCTGCCTCAATGTATAAGGTAGAGAGCAATAACAAAAATGCATGATGCCTGTGCCTATGTTAAACATGTACCTATACACATGCATGCACACATGTATGCTAAAATAAATACTTAATAAAACACTTTGGCTAAATGCTGATGTTGATAGGAAACAGGAAGTGTAAGATCACTATTCTAATAGCTGAAGTTCCTCCTTATAGAAGCAAGACTGTTTTCCTTTGAAATCAGAGAAACCAATGTCTTGGCAGTTTAACATTATCCTAGACCCTCTATCACATAGCAATATAATTAGTGTCCTTGGTTTAGCAAAATTGTGCCCAGAGTAAAGAAACATACATCTGATGAATGCACATTTTGTAGCCTATTTGAAAGTGAAAAACCAAATTAAAGAGCCTCTCAGAAAAACCTGGAAAGGAACAAGACATGTAACCATGACTGTGCCATCTCATTAAGTTGCAAAGTTGCCGAGAGGAATCTGCAAATTAGAAGTGGGGGCCTGAACTGCAAATAGACTGAAAGTGGTATCTTCCAAGAAGCTAATATGATATTATCATTATAGAGGTATACATCCTTTGTTAATACTAGCTTATTTTCTCCTCCCAAAAATTTAAATTAGCCTAACTCACTGAATTGAAAAAAAATTGAAATAGTAGATTATTTTAATAAATTCCACTAATATATTGATAGAGAACCCATTGAAATGCTGCACTTACCCACCCTGCTTCTCTCCTCTCTTGTGTCTATACCTAGACAGACAACAAGGGATTTGGAGGGGTCAGTATTCGTTCAATTAGCATACAAAGTGGTTGGTTTTATCATGCCATGCTTTTGTATACTTTATTTTTGTTCATCCTCTTCCTCCCCTTCTCCCTGATCCCCATACTCCTCCCACACACCCTCCCAGTCCCTGTAGTCGCCCTTATGCATTCATGTTACATGTTCCACTAACCTCCACCACTTGATATAGGCTTCCCTTTCCCATGCTGTGGTCCCTTCCTAGTTTCAAAGCTGTTGTGGTTTGATGAGACTGCCCCCCCATGGGTTCAGCTATTTAAATACTTGGTCCCATTTGCAGTGCTGTTTGGCAAGGTTTACAAGGTCCAGCCTTGTAGCCAGAAGTATAGAACTAGGGTCATGAGAGATCGTAGCCTAGTCCCACTTTCCATCCATTCTCTCTCTCTGTGTTGTGTTTGTGGTTAAAGATGTGATCTCTCAGCTTCCTACTTGTTCCTCCCACCATGTCTGCTGCTTGCTGCCATGCCTCCCTGCCTTACTGGATGCTTAGCTGTCTGGAATTAGAAGCCAAAATACATTCTTTCTTGGATAAGTTTCTTAAGCCTTGGTGTTTTATCATAGCTACAGAAAAGTTACTGATACAGTAACCTAAGTCCACATTCGCTGTAAAGAAATACATATATAAAAATTAAAAGTGAGGATCCAGTACATTAGAGAACATGCAGCATTTATCTTTTTGAGTCTCAGTTACCTCACTTAATATAATGATTCCCAGACCATATATGTCTTCCTGAAAATCTCATGTTTCCTTACCAATGATAAAATTCCAATGTGTATATGCACACTTTCTCGTTGTCTAGTCACCTGCTGATAGATAACCAAGCTTATTCTATTTCCTAGCTGTTGTGAGTGCAGTAGCAATAAATATTGCTGAGGAAGTATCTCTGGGGTGGAATATAAAGTCCTGTGGATATATATGCAGGAGTATTATGACTGGCTCAGATAGTGGTTTGTAATTTTAAGAAACACACATACTGATTTCCACAGTGTCTACAGTGGTTTACACTCCCCACAGCAGTGAATAAGGATGCCTCTTTCCACAGGTCCTTGTCAGCATTTCCTATTGTTGCTGCTATTGGTGTTGTTCTTGTTTGGGCTAATAACTATTCTAACTGAGGTAATATGGAATCTCAACATTATTTTAATTTGCCTTTCATTATTGTAAGAGTCAAAAGGGATGGAGGACAGCAGGAGAACATGGCCCACTGAATAAACTAAGCAGGGCTCACACAGGCTCACAGAGGCTGAAACAGCAAGCATGGGGTCTGCACCAGGTGCTCTGTGTATATGTTATGGTTGTTAGCTTGGTGTTTCTGGGGGAATGGTAACTGTGGTAGCAGGTGTAACTCTGACTCTTTGCCTGCTCTTGGGACTCTTTTCCCTATTGGGTTGCCTTGTCCAGCCTTAATAGGAGGGCTTTTGCCTTGTCTTATTGTGTCTTGTTTTGTCCTGTATGGCTGTTGTCTCTCAGAGACCTGCTGTTTTCAAAGGAAGCAGAGGGGAAATAGATCTGGGGGAGGGGATGTGGAGGGAGCAGGGAGAGTGTCAGGAGGGCAATCTGTGGATGTATTGTATCAGAGAAGAATCTATTGTCAGTTTTTAAAAATTCCCTTTCCTTGATGGTTAATAATGTTAAGCACTTTTTAAAATACTTATTAGCCATCCATTTCCCCTTTAGAGAACACTGTTCTGTTCATTAGGAAATTCATTGATTAGCAGTTTTATTTTGGGGTGTTTAATTTGGTGTGGGCTATCAATGGTAGGTTGAAGAGTAGATAAGAATGTTGATTCAAAATTTAGAATAACTACTCACAAAACTCTTCAGTAGAATCTTCTGCAATAATCAGAATGCTATATTTTAAGATTTACTTGTGTGTGTGTGTGTGTGTGTGTGTGTGTGTGTGTGTGTGTGTGTGTGTTTGCCATTACACACAAAGGCCAGAAGTAGGTGTCAGATCCCCTTTAGCTGAAGTTACAGACAATTGGAGTCCATCCCCTGTGGGTGCTGAAAACTGAGCTCAGGTTCTCTGGAAGAGTAGTAAGTACTCTTAACCCCTGAGCCACCTCTCTAGCCCAGAAGGAAAATTCTGTTAATATAT